>NW_026885921.1:0-7109 GCF_032173495.1 Musca vetustissima
GTCTAGGAGTATTTGGTACTTGCTCTAAATCACTCTTTTCCTTAACTCTGTCCTTAATCACATACCATGAAGATTCTCCACGATTTTTAATTGAATACTGAAACATTGTGGCGTATACGAATCTATTAAAATGTTATGGTAAAGTATACGCCCCACTGCCATCAAATTAATAACTATGAAATGGCTACAAATGTTTAAACTAATTAAAAATCAAATTAATGCAATAAATTGAAAATTTCGAAACATTTTTAAATTCGCAATAATTTTTGATTTAAATTCCGAAAACATGTATTCTGCAAATAGTTCTCTTAATTTTAAATAACATTTTAATTACACATTCAATGATCGACAAAATCTAAATTACACTTGATTGATAACAAATTAACACCTTCGCAATTGAAATATGACACACACACATATCCAAAATATAAATTGCCTAAAAGTGTTAAACAACACGCCCACCACTTCTCGGAGAAACATAAATAAATAACCATTGTGCATAATTAAAAAGGCAAATTATGGCTATTGCATAACTAATTTGTTGGCAATTAAAATTGCATTTTCTAAATAAATGAACATCAGTAAAGATGTCAGGATGGATGAATAGTACAGCAGACAACTAGCTGTGATATGGAAACTTAACCAACAATCTATCGGTACATGTGGCAACTGCTGAAGATATAATACATGAGGAATAGGGAGAGATAGGGGAGAGGAGATAACTTGAATGAATCAATGAATGATTGAATGACAGTTTTAATTGATTTACAATGCCTTTTCATTCTGTAATATAATTTTTTTCGTTCGTTCGTTCATTTGTATTTTTGAACGAAGCCTGTAAACCGAGCTATCACACACACTTTGGCAATAGCTTGTCAAGAATGATTTATGCAGCCCGGGCCCATTAACTAAGGCAAATTGTCATCAATGGAGAGACATGGAACAAAAACTGAATTACCAACAAAGATGTCCATCAACTGCTGGCTGACAAACATGATATTTTCTGTTCAAGTCACACACACAGATGTTTACACCGACACAGAAAACAATTGTACGACATTGTTCAAAGATAATGCAATTAAAAATCAATGTAGTTGAGCAGAAAAGAACAACAATAACAACACACAAACAAACGCCTACAGTGCACGTTCGTTGTTCGTTATTGAATACTAATGAACATCAGTTTTTGGGTTTTGTATCACAGTTCAATTTTTGGTAAGTTCGTAATCTTTTGTAAATGATGTCAAAAGTGGTGATTTGTGTTTTGAGGTTGAATTTTTTGATGGTAGATAGTAAATTACAAGGAAATTAGCAATTAATCGGAAAATAATTTTCCAAAACACTAATCACATTTTTGGACTTTATTGAATAACATTCTACCCAAAATCCTTAAATAATTATTTAAGGTTCTAAACCTTCCTCAAAACGTTGGATTATATATCAAATATGTATTCTCTTTCTAATACCTTGAAATATTCATCGGAGACTTATAAAGTACATATATTCTTGGCCCACTTTTTATGCACTAAACCTTATCTCCTCAGCCTTATGACTACCACAAATGGGGAAAATCGGCTAATAACTTCTGGTACCTCCACCACAAAATGGTCGAAATTGTGCTAAAATTTAATTTTATAATATCACGCGAACACATTTGAACAAAACTTTGTACAAGCTATTATCTTTACCACACTTTGATCAAGTCCGGAGATGAGGGCCGTTGGTCCATTTATTCTGGTACCTCCCCCAAGGAGCCAAAATTTTCAATATTTATAAACTCAATATCCGGCGATTGGAATGTCCGATTTGAACCCAACTTTGTACAACCTCTTATATTTTCCAAGCCTAGATTAAGGGAACCGCCCCCCCCCCCTTTCACGATTTTAATTTTTCAATATTTTCAACGGGCTGGTAAATCAATACCAATGATTGTTAAGGTTTGTAACTTTACACATATATAATTGAAGATTTAAAATAGAAGAAAAATAATTTACAAAAAATTTTTGTTGTTGTTTTTTGTAATTAAAGAAAAGTCCTTATTTTTGATGGCGGGCATGATAACTCCTCACTGGAACATCGGAATCCGAAAATTCCAACGGTGTTAGAAAGAGTACATGTCTGGCTCTCGTATGAACTAGGATTATTGACTTCGCTCTAAAATTAACAAAATGGTGGACCTTTGAAAAAATATTTTTGGAAAATCGCCGATTTTTTACCAAAACCCAAGTTAAAAAATAAGGAAGATCTTCACCGATTGGCTTTATCCTAGTTTATACGAGAGCTATACACTCCCAGAGAAACGTTGCAAAATTTGGAACCGATTCGATAATTAGTTTTTGAGTTATCGTGCCCGCCATTCGCAAAAAAATGTTTAGAGAAAAACGCGTTTAAAGTTTGAGAAGCCCTTCAGCCGTCACTTTATACTGACACAATAAATCGGATATATCTTCAAGAGTTCTTGAGATTTTCACTTGAAATTTTGTAGAGACATTCTTTAATCAGTGTAGATTCGAATTATATCAACAAAAATTTTGACCCCGAGAATGGGGGGGGTCCCCTTAAGTCCAAATGTGGGACATGTCGGTCCTCTCTTTCTGGTACCTACACCACAAAGGGTCAATACTCATACCCTACACAACTAAGTTGTCAGGGTATTATAGCATTATGCAACCCCAAAAGTTTGTAACCCGCGAAATATTGGTCCTAGACCCATCTATAAGTATACCGATCGTCATGTCTCGACTCAGTCCGTTTGTCCATTATAATTTGTAAACACTATACAGACCACAGTTACGGACCAATCTTCACGAAATTTTGCATGTACGTTGAGTTCTGCCCAATGAAGACCCCTATAGTTGTTAATAGGTTAATATTTAAGAGATGAAATGGACCAAATATTTATTTTTGTCGGTTTTTCTGATCGCTCTAGAGGCCGCAATTATGGCGAATTATTACATGGATATTTTGATAAAGATCGGTCAATATTTAGCGGGTTAAATGGTGCCTGACTTTTGTGTGAAAAATTGGCAAAATTTGTAATCTATAGCGTATATATTTACTCCTGAAGTATATCCAAGAGCTGCGACGTAGCCAGAGAGGGGGGGGGCCTGGGGACATCACAACACAGTCCATGGGGAAGGGAATAAGTAATTAGAAGGACTGTACTGAATGTTAGTAATATTCGAACAAAATGTCAGTGTAAGGAAGAGGTGCTGTTGACCTCTAATCAGGCAGTAGGGTACAACTATCACGAAAAATTGCCAGGCACGGAATAAAAATCAGCTGAAAGTTAGAATTTCGTGGTAGTTGTATAGCGTATTGTATGGTCGGGTCGGTCCGACTATACTTCTTCGTTCTCTGCTTTTAAATTTAATTTGAAGCGAATTGAATAACCGATTTGATCCCAAACCTCTTCCATAAAAGCATATACCTTATATAAATCGAATAACAAAACCTATGTGTATTTCCGAAGACGTCCGCGGTACTTTCCAAATTAATAATAAATGTACATTTTAGATTATCATTAGGTACAAAAACTACCTACCAAAAATAGATGTTTCAAGATATGATGGGAAAAAATTGGTAAGAAAAGAGTCAACATTTCCCAATATAGGTAAATAGGAATATCCTTTAGGGGAGTACAGCTCCACTGAAACGTAAACTAATTATTGATTTAAATTTAAATATATCTCCTTTTAGGTTTAATGAAATGAGAACTCAAATTTTCAAATAACAACAAATTTGGATTTTTAGAGGTATATGGGGACTAATCCTAAAGATAACCCAATTTAAATAATTTTTAATACACTATTTGGCTATCCTATTTGAAATAAAAAACTTGATTTTTAAATACCTCAATTGTGGTATGTATAGAAATTTAAAACATACTTATATTTATTTAATTACAAATTAACCCTTTGTGGCCCAATGTTGCCCACAGGCAACAAAATGTTTTAGAGCTTATATTTATTATCCAGCAAGTAGATATGCATTCCTCGGATTTCCTATGTCAAGACCTGATTATGGACGACACATATCACAAGAAAAATCTAAAAAATTCAAATTTTTGGTAAAGTTATGAGCTTTTTAATACAGAGAAGAGGGCAAAAATGTGTACAGTACTAATTTGTGTATACAGTCCAAATTATTTAAATCGCTTCGTATTCGAAATGTACGAATTCTGCCATCAGAATTATTTTTGATTCTTGTAAAACAGAATATTGAAAATAATTTAAAATGATTTTTTCGTCGATTTTTCATTAGGTTCTCTTGATATTGGGCTTTTATTTTTCAGAAAGAATGTACTGTATCTCCCGAATGCAAGGATATAGCGATGTCAAATTTTGTCCATATCCTATCTAGGATAGTTGCATTAAATCTGTGAACAGAAAATTGTTCTATGATTATGGAAAAAAATTCGGGGCTCAAAGGGTTAAATATTGAAATCTGACAACTGGGTACAAGCGGCGTATGTGCAATATAATATTTATTAACCACCACTAATACGCCCCCAAAGACAAATATCAATTTATCATTATATCGTTGATTTAAAATATTACCAAACAAGTATTTACAATTTCTAATATGCCCACAAGCACTTCGAAATGAAAAGCTATTCAACATAAGTTACAGCGAAGATTTACAAATAGCTGGCGAACATTTGCCACAGAATTAACCACAAAACTTCTATACGAATGGCTACATGCGAAAACGAAATGCTATCCTCCCACACTCATACACACACGCAGTCAAACACATTTCTGGTTTACAACTGTGGTCGGGTTAGTGTAGTGGTTATGTGTTCTAAGTGTGGGGGGTGGTGGTAAACCAAAGAGTTGTCATATTACTGGAAATGGTTAGGCATTGTGTGGTTCACACTAACGGATATTGTTGTGGTAAAGTTCTCAGCAAAATGTCTTCCATCAAAGTTTGTACAGCTGTGTTTGTTTGTGTGTGTGTGTTTTGCAAAAGGATTGTTATTCTTGTTGTATGATATATTTTGCAGAAACATATTGAAGAATATTTTTGCGGTTTTTGTGGATTGACTAATAAATTTTATTGAAATATTGCATAAATTAAATGTACTCAGGTGGAATTAAAATCGGGTTTCAATTAGTCAAATTACAAACACTTGGTTACTATTATTCAGCAATTGTTATTTGTAAATGGATATTGTAAAAATGCAACAGTTGAGGTTTTAATGGGTTAAGGGTAGATGTGAAACCATACCAAATTTTAGGAACTAAATTTAGGATTGGGTATGCCTAATACATATTTTAACAATCAACACTAATACATCACAATATGTCATATTTGAATTATTGTTATATGTTTGATTATCGGATATTTAAAGAGCATTTAGCATGCATTTTTACTATTTTAGACCTGTTGGAAAAAAAGATTTACAATACTCCTTCTAAACAAATTGCCTATTTTAGTAAAGAAATCAGATTTGACTCATTTCATTTATTTTCCATCTGACTTACCTCATAACTTCAGCCACAACTTCTAAGAAACGTTATTAAATTTGTATTTATTTATTATTATTTTTTATTTCCAAAAATCTCCTTACGAATCAAAAAATCCATTTCAAAATGAATTCATCTGTGAATGCTATCAGGAACACAAAACATAAACTGAAAATCAATTCCACTTCAGGGGTATTGCTATGCAACAAAAATTGAATTCCAGCTGTTCCCCTTTTGTTCGATGTTTCTTTTTTTCTATAACCAGTCAATTTACTTACACATTTTTGTTTGGTAAGGTTTCTGTTTCTTCTGTTTAACGAAACAATGTCACTGTTGAATTTTTTGTGCTAACAAATTGTTTCCGCTTTGTATGGGGTATTGCCTAGGTAAATTGTTTTTGACATAAAAAATAAACAAGCAAAACAATTCTTGCATTTTTGTGGGATATTATTTGTAAAAAGGAAATCAATTGTTATATTATTCACCGTATCGTAATAGTAAGGGCATATTGAGTATACCTAATCATTGTGTAACTATTTATATGAGCGGAGTCGGACGGGCCGACCATACGATACCCTACACAACTAATACGTAACCCTAACTTTCTACGGATATTTATTCCGAGCCTGGGCAATATATTTAGTGATAGTTGCACCCCCTTGCCCGATTAGAGTCTAACAGCACCTCATCCATATACTGACATATTTTCCGAATATTACTAATATTCAGTACAGTCCTTCTAATTACTTGTTCATATTCCCTTCACCGTGGGTTGTGTTGTGATGTTCGGCTTATAATTGTGGCCGAAAAAAATCGAAAAATAAAAAACAAAAAAAGTTTTCGGTCCACTTCATACAAATATTATATACGACAATATAATTGGTATCACTTTAAAGGGAACCCCCCCCCCCATTCTCGATTTTTTATTTTTAAGATTTTAAATGGGCTGGTAAATGAATACCAATGCTTGTTAAGGTTTGTAACTTGGCACATATGTATTTGAAAATTTAAAAAGGAAGAAAAATAATTTACCAAAATTTGTTGTTGTTGTTTTTTGGGTTCAAAGAAAAGTCCATATTTTCGATGGCGGGCATGATAACTCCTCACTGGAACATCGGAATCCGAAAATTCCAACTGTTTTAGAAAGAGGACATGTGAACTAGGATTATTGACTTCGCACAACAATTAACAAAATGGCGGAACTTTTAAAAACATTTTTATGGTAAATTGCCTATTTTTTACCACAAACTAAGTTAAAAAATAAGGAAGATCTTCACCGATTAGCTTTATCCTAGTTCATACGAGAGCTACACACTCCCAGAGAAACGTGTCAAAATTTGAAACCGATTGGATTATTAGTTTTTGAGTTATCGTGCCCGCCATTCGTTTTGAGAAAAACGCGTTTAAAGTTTGAGAAGCCCTTTAGCCGTCACTTGATGCTAACACAATAAATCGGCTATATCTTTAAGAGTTCTTGAGATTTTCACTTGAAATTTTGTAGAGACATTACAGACAGAATTAGAGTAGATTCGAATTAAATCAAAAAAAAATTTGACACCGAGAATGGGGGTCCCTGTAAGGTCAACAACTCTCCTTGGATATGCTATAAACTTCTCGGGTCTAGGCCATTCAGGGATAAAT
>NW_026885922.1:0-71282 GCF_032173495.1 Musca vetustissima
ACCAATTACGTCATTTGCGTAAAGCAATTAGCATAAATCAATTATAAATGGACCACATTGGGGAAAGACGAAAGAAAATATTGAACAGACGGACGGCATAAAACAATAAGAGGGAAAGAGATAGAACACAATATGATCACACAACACACCAAGAGGAAAAGAGATGGATGAGTCATCAATACAGACCAATTACGTCATTTGTGTAAAGCAATTAGCATAAATCAATTTGCGTAGGGCAATTAGCATAAAGCAATTTGGCTTAGCTGTTATGTCTTACAACTACTCATTATCAAACCCTATATTCTAGTTTTTTATCTCGATATCCTCCACAATTGAAATTATTACAACAGAGTCTAAGAACCAAACGTGGAACAACTTAGGTAACTATTTGAATATAATAAAGGGGGTTATATGGGAACTACCCCAAAAAGATATCAAAACGCGTTCAAGTACCCCAAAATACCGACAATTGTGGGTATCCTTATATGCGTGCTATCCGAAAAAATAGACTTATATTTATAGTTTTTTATTATAGAGATTTGGGAAAGTGGGAAAGGTATAGAATTGTTTGTAAATATCTTGATAACCTCGAAGTGAAGCTCCAGCGAAATTCTCACACAGTTTATGTCGCTGGTCAGCTAAGTACTTCGCTTTGTTACAAGCGAACGGTTTGAACGGTTTTTTGTATAGAAGCATTAGCTTCTGGGGAGAATATCCCAACAAAAAACTAAGGGAACTGATGAGGATCAGTGGCGTGATCCGAAACTATAGTCTTCCCTGCCTTACCCCTCGGCAAACAATGCCATACATTGCCCACTAATTAATAGTTGTTTTTAATAAAAACAACAAACTGGGGTTCAGCCTGACTATTTTGCAAAAACGATATTTGTTACCTATTAAGAACCCTAATACTAAATTACGGCCAATTCGTTGGACAAATACGATCAAAATCCCCAAAAATACGGAATATTAGGAGGTGCAGTTATATGGGGGCTACCAGAAAGAGTGGATAATTTTTTTGTGGAGACATTAATTACCCAATAGAAACCCAAAGTACCACAATTCAGCGAATTCGGTTGAAAAACGCACTCAAGAACGGCAGAATACCGAAAACTGGGGGTACCGTTATATGGAAGCTATGCATAAACGTGGACCCATATATTCCATCTTCGAACTTGACCTGCCTGCAGACAAAAGACAAACCTTAAATTACGGCCAATTCGGTGGACAAATACGATCAAAATCCCCAAAAATACGGAATATTAGGAGGTGCAGTTATATGGGGGCTACCAGAAAGAGTGGATAATTTTTTTGTGGAGACATTAATTACCCAATAGAAACCCAAAGTACCACAATTCGGTTGAAAAACGCACTCAAGAACGGCAGAATACCGAAAACTGGGGGTACCGTTATATGGAAGCTATGCATAAACGTGGACCCATATATTCCATCTTCGAACTTGACCTGCCTGCAGACAAAAGACAAACCTATGCAAAATTTCAGCGCCCTCTCTCAATTCCGTTAGAAGATAGCGTGATTACAACAGACGAACCAATTACGTCATTTGCGTAAAGCAATTAGCATAAATCAATTATAAATGGACCACATTGGAGAAAGACGAAAGAAAATATTGAACAGACGGACGGCATAAAACAATAAGAGGGAAAGAGATAGAACACAATATGATCACACAACACACCAAGAGGAAAAGAGATGGATGAGTCATCAATACAGACCAATTACGTCATTTGTGTAAAGCAATTAGCATAAATCAATTTGCGTAGGGCAATTAGCATAAAGCAATTTGGCTTAGCTGTTATGTCTTACAACTACTCATTATCAAACCCTATGTTCTAGTTTTTTATCTCGATATCCTCCACAATTGAAATTATTACAACAGAGTCTTAGAACCAAACGTGGAACAACTTAGGTAACTATTTGAATATAATAAAGGGGGTTATATGGGAACTACCCCAAAAAGATATCAAAACGCGTTCAAGTACCCCAAAATACCGACAATTGTGGGTATCCTTATATGCGTGCTATCCGAAAAAATAGACTTATATCTATAGTTTTTTATTATAGAGATTTGGGAAAGTGGGAAAGGTATAGAATTGTTTGTAAATGTCTTGATAACCTCGAAGTGAGGCTCCAGCGAAATTCTCACACAGTTTATGTCGCTGGTCAGCTAAGTACTTCGCTTTGTTACAAGCGAACGGTTTGAACGGTTTTTTGTATAGAAGCATTAGCTTCTGGGGAGAATATCCCAACAAAAAACTAAGGGAACTGATGAGGATCAGAGGCGTGATCCGAAACTGTAATCTTCCCTGCCTTACCCCTCGGCAAACAATGCCATACATTGCCCACTAATTAATAGTTGTTTTTTATAAAAACAACAAACTGGGGTTCAGCCTGACTATTTTGCAAAAACGAGATTTGGTACCTATTAAGAACCCAAATACTAAATTACGGCCAATTCGGTGGACAAATACGATCAAAATCCCCAAAAATACGGAATATTAGGAGGTGCAGTTATATGGGGGCTACCAGAAAGAGTGGATAATTTTTTTGTGGAGACATTAATTACCCAATAGAAACCCAAAGTACCACAATTCAGCGAATTCGGTTGAAAAACGCACTCAAGAACGGCAGAATACCGAAAACTGGGGGTACCGTTATATGGAAGCTATGCATAAACGTGGACCCATATATTCCATCTTCGAACTTGACCTGCCTGCAGACAAAAGACAAACCTATGCAAAATTTCAGCGCCCTCTCAATTCCGTTAGAAGATAGCGTGATTACAACAGACGAACATGGCTAGATCGTCTTAGAATATTACCTTGATCAAGAATATATATACGGGTGGGAATAAATATTTCGATGAGTTACAAACGGAATGACAAAATTAATATACCCTCCATACTATGGTGGAAGGTATAAAAAGATACAAATGTATCCGGTTATTGACCGTAGGGTTAATAATTTTTAATAGGGAGATTTGTTACCATATGCGACTACAAAATACTAAATTGCAGCAAATGCGGTTAAAAAACGCGCTCAAGACCGCAAAAATACCGAAAATTTGGGGTACCCTTAGATGGGGGCTATCCGAATGTGGGGAAATTTGGTAGCTATGAAGAACTCAAAATACTAAATTACAGCTAATTTAGCGGAAAAATAGGTTCAAAACAACCAAAACACTGAAAATTAGGAGGTGCCGTTATATGGGGACTACCAGAAAATGTGGACCTATATTAATAATTTTTTGTGGAGACATTAAGTACCCAATAAGAACCCAATGTAGCAAATTCCAGCGAATTCGGCTGACAAACGCTTTCAAGAACCCCAAAATACCGAAAATTGAGGGGTACCGTTATATGGGGGGTACCAGAAAAAATTGGGGCTCCGCCAATGGGAGTCAGTACGCCGAATGCGTCGAGCTGTGGACCGTTGGTGAGGGGTGTAGTGAGACCGTGAAAATAGAGAATAGAATAAAAACACAGAGGTTTCTTAATAGTAATTCAATAGTTTATTGATACGTTGGTTGGTTGATGGTAAACAATATTACCTTTGGCTGAACGGAAACATGCATCTGATTTATATACTTAACTAGTAATAATATGAAATACTATAAACTTAACGTTAAATCAAATTGTATTTTTTAATGAGATTATTATATAATGTTATTTAATATTATGTAGGTTTTAAATCTACATAATTTTTGTTATAATGTACTATAACTAATTTGCTTATTGTCTTATATTTAGATAGATTGCCAATGAATAGAATAAAACAAGTGAAAGGTGTTAAGTTTGGCCGGGCCGAACTTTGGATATCCCATATATATACTGACAGGTACTAGACATTTCAAAAAACGGATTATGTAAACCATAATACAAATTTCAGAAATTTTTAATTGAAATTAAACATTCAGCCTTATGGTTAATGAGGGTGTATACACTTTGAAACTCTGAAAATGTGCTTCATCGAAATATTGGTTTGTTTGGACAACTTTGTTTCAGAAAAATTTGATTTGGTCCAAACTTTGTCCATATTATTATTTCTTCCAAACTTAGTTCAAGTACGAATATGGAGAATAACGGTCCACTCCTTCTGGTACCTCCCACACAGGGGCTAGGCCTAAATGCGGGTTATAGTTCATTATAAAACCCTATGTTCTAGTTTTTTATCTCGATATCCTCCGCAATTGAAATTATTACAACAGAGTCTTAGAATCAAACGCGGAACTACTTAGGTAACTATTTTATTATAATAAAGGGGGTTATATGGGAACTACCCCAAAAAGATATTAAAACGCGTTCAAGAACCCCAAAATACCGCAAATTGTGGGTATCCTTATATGCGGGCTATCCGAAAAAATAGACTTATATTTATAGTTTTTTAGACAGAGATTTGGTAAAGTGGGAAAGGTATGGAATTCTTTGTAAATGCTTGTTAACCTCGAAGTGAAATTCTCATACAGTTTATGTCGCTGGTCAGCTAAGTACTTCGCTTTATTACAAGCGAATGGTTTGAACGGTTTTTTTGTATAGAAGCATTAGCTTCTGGGGAGAATATCCCAACAAAAAACTAAGGGAACTGATGAGGATCAGTGGCGTGATCCGAAACTATAGTCTTCCCTGCCTTACCCCTCGGCAAACAATGCCATACATTGCCCACTAATTAATAGTTGTTTTTTATAAAAACAACAAGCTGGGGTTCAGCCTGACTATTTTGCAAAAACGAGATTTGGTACCTACTAAGAACTCAAAATACTAAATTACAGCCAATTCGGTGGTAAATTACAGCCATAATTTTTTGTAGAGAGATTTGGTAGCTATTAATAACTCAAAATACTAAATTACAGCTAATTCGGCGGAAAAATACGATAAAAACCCAAAAAATATTGACAATTAGGAGGTTCCGCTATATGGGTGCTACCAGAAAAAGTGGACCTATATTTATAATTTTTGTGGAGACATTTAGTACCCAATAAGAACCCAATGTAGCAAATTTCAGCGAATTCGATTGAAAACCTCGCTCAAGAACTCCAAAATACCGAAAATTTGGGGGGTACCCTTATATGGGAGCTATGCCTAAACGTGGACCGATAAAGCCCATCTTGGAACTTGATCTGCCTACAGATAAAAGACTGGGGGTACCCTTATATGGGGGCCATCCGAAAAAATGGACCTATACTCATAATTTTTTGTAGAGAGATTTGGTAGCTAATTAGAACTCAAAATACTAAATTACAGCTAATTCGGCGGAAAAATACGATCAAAACCCAAAAAATACTGAAAATTAGGAGGTACCGTTATATGGGTGCTACCAGAAAAAATGAACCTATATTTATAATTTTGTGGAGACATTGAGCACCCAATAAGAACCCAATGTAGCAAATTTCAGCGAATTCGGTTGAAAACCGCTCTCAAGAACCCCAAAATACCGAAAATTGGGGGGTACTCTTACATGGGAGCCTAAACGTGGAACCATATATTCCATCTTCGAACTTGACCTGCCTGTAGACTTTTGTCTACAACTCTATGCAAAATTTAAGCACCTTACATCAATTGCTTCAGAAGATAGCGTGATTACAACAGAAGGAAGGACATGACTAGATCGTCTTAGAAGTTTACCCTGATCAAGAATATATATATACTTTATAGGGTCGGAAATGAATATTTCGATGTGTTACAAACGGTATGACAAAATTAATATACCCTCCATACTATGGTGGACGGTATAAAAAAAATATTATTAATAATAACCAAAAACTTACATGAGGAATTCATGTTTACATATTAAAAAAATCAACTCTTAAAAATTAAATTAAAATAAAAGGTACATAAAAATTCATTTGTACTATGTACTTGTTCGTTTTATATAAACGTTTATTTAAGGAGCACACGGCTTGAGAACAAAATAAAAAGTATCAATTAAGTAAAACTTTTTTTGCAACATAGTCTTAGTAATTTCTAAATCGTAGCAACACGAATTATATGACTTCAGCAAATCCTTCCAACGGATAAGATTTGAAACCGTCGAAACATGTAGTATGTTCCTTTCTTTGGTTTTAATTATATTTTGGTATGAAAATAATATTCCTCTAATAATTCGTGATATATCAGTAAATATTTCTTCGTTTAGTTAATTTTTGACTTCAGCCACTTTGACCAAATACTACATATATTTTCTTTTTTGAAGGACAATAATTTCTACATCCGCCAAAGCTCGAAATTGGTTATTTATGGATTCTATGTTTTTATTCTCCTTTGCAAACATTTTTACTATCATTTGAACGATGCTGGCGATGTGGCTTCCAATATTCCATTGGCACTGGAATCCTCGATAGGAGCCAAATCCAAAAACCGATCACGACATTGTATATCAAATGACCTTATTACTATTGCCAAATTATTGGAAATGATACAATCAGTACTCTCAGTACAAAAGCGATACGTTTAGCATTTTCCGGACTAGTGACATTTGTAACAATTTGTTGAACCTTTGTTCTATGAATACAAAGCTTTTTTGAAATTTGCGAATCATTGCATTTTTGTATGTTCATACAAACTGTTTGTAACAGGCAAAAGAAAACGAGATAGACACATGGTTCTTTTTGAGAATATGCATAGAATCACTTTCTGAGTCGATTTACGCATGTCCGTCTGTCCGTCCGTCCATGTATTTTTGTGAACAATGCACAGGTCGCATTTATGATCCGATTGGAATAAAATTTGGCATAGGTCACTTACTTGGCCCAAGGACGAACCTTATTGAAATTGGGAAAATCGGTTCAGATTTTGATATAGCTCCCATATATATTTTCGTCCGATTTAATGTAAATGGTGCTCCAAAGTCCGATATATCTCTCGATCTGCACGAAATTTAGCACAGCGTAATGAAATAGGTCTAGAATGATATGTGTTAAGGTTCCTGAAAATTGGTTCAGATGTATATATAGCTCCCATATATATTTTGGTCCGATTTTATGTAAATGACGCACCAAAGTCCTCATATATATCTCTCGATTTGCACGCAATTTAGCACGCCGTAATGAATTAGGTATAGAATGATATGTGTTAAGTTTCCTGAAAATCGGTTCAGATTTAGATATAGCTCACATATATATTTTGTCCGATTTAATGTAAATGGTCCACCAAAGTCCTAATATATCTTTCGATTTGCACGAAATTTGGCACAGCTCAATGAATGAGGTCTAGAATGATGTGTGTTAAGTTTCCTGAAAATCGGGTTATATTTAGATGTAGCTCCCATATATATTTTGGTTTGATTTAATGCAAATGGGGTACCAAGGCCCCTGATATCTCTCGGTTTGCAAGAAATTTGGCACAGCGTAATGAATTAGGTTTAGAATGATGTGTGTTGAGTTTCCTGAAATCGGTTCAGATTTAGATATAGCTTGTATATCTGACCGAATGAAAGTATCTGTTGCAGAATGCCATGTTTATGGATCCAATTTCATTTTACGTCGTCTGTTGAATATACCCAAAGTGATGAAGGGTACCATATAATCGGCCACGTCCGACTTTACTACTTTCCTTACTGGTTGCATGTGGCTTTTAGACGATTCATGTCTTTTTATTTCATCTGTTGAATATACCCAAAGTGATGAAGGGTACCATATAGTCGGCCACGTCCGACTTTACTACTTTCCTTACTGGTTGCATGTGGCTTTTAGACGATTCATGTCTTTTTATTTGAAAATACCTCCTGCTATAGGTAAATTACAAATTATACATCTCTTATTTTTGATTAACCACGTTAACTGCTTTGCCCATTCGCCTTTGAAGGGTACACAGTATGGCTTTTGATTTTGTTTACTTTTTCTATAAAAAATAACCTGTTAAGAAGGGTTAAAATAATCTTTGAACAAACTTACCCTAGACCAGTTTCCATTTGGTAATCAATGAAAATTTAAAACAAATTATTTTCTGTAAATCTATCTCTTCCCCCAAATACAATAATGTTTAAATTCAACAAGTGGAGAAACAAAACGTCAAAAACTATCTGCTGCGAATGGTTAGCATGAAGTTGCCATAAAAAGCAAATGATTACATTTGAAAGAATTTTAGTATGCAAGCACAATTAAAACGCAAGCGACAGCGGTATATGGCGATTCATTTCATATTGTATGTTAAAGCACTTATTATACTTTTATTTATAATTTGATACAAGTTAGAAATAGTGCTAAATATGTCATTGGGGTGCTATTGTATATTTGACTTTCAAATAGTGCTAAAATTAGCACAATTGCACCAACTTTGCATCCCTGGCACCAACTTTGCATCAACTGGCATCCCTGGCCTATGTAACAAAGTATGATGCTGACTTTTGCAAATATTACAATTATGGATACTAGCGCAGTATGTTCTTCATATGGACAATTTAAGCAACAACTCTGTTTTTTAGCGGTTTCATATCTTTTTTTAAATGCAATTGCTCTAAATTTCGAGCATGAGCGTAATGAATGAAATTCATTTTGACAAAGAATGCATGATTTCGACTTGTTTTTAACCACAGAACCATGGTTTTGACTTTTTCGAAATCGGACTTTCTCGCAGGCATGGTAATGTTTGAATTCTTTCAGTATGGAATTTGTTCAAGTGTTCCCACGACGATAGCGATTATTTTTCTTTAATACTCTGCAACCACAAATCTACAGTTAGTTTGGATAAACGCTGTTGACAAATATATACCAAAATAAGATCCCAGTGAACCGTAGCTACATCATAGACTGATATAGCAGAAATAAAGACGTTGATACCACACTGCAGAGTTTTCAAATTAGAACTAGATTCATATTCTATCACCGGAAAGTCTCAATCTCACACGGTGGTAAGTTGAGGTTATGCATGGCGTTTCAAAATATTGGTGGCAAGCTTCAATTAGATTTGGAAATTCAGTTTAACCAATATTGGATGAATCTGGGATATTCATATTCAAACTATTACTAGAACTATTAATTGCAGTAACAAAACCTGGCTATGTGATAAGAGGCCGATCAGATGCACCACTAATTTGTTGAAGATTTGGAGCTGCAGGAGGAGACATAAGATTGTGAATCTTTTCATTGATCTCCGACAAACAATCAATGAAACTTTGATTAGATTATTGATATTTTGAATTGGCAGAAGAGATTTGGTCAGATGTTGTTCCTTCTAATGTCAACAAATATTCAATACAATTGTCGTAAGTGTCCATGATTTTAGGCCATAACTCTTGAAATTCCGAGCATCGAATTTCAAGATTGAAAAAAGTACGACAATTTAAGACAATTATAAAACGAAAACGGATGGATACAATTTAAAAAACTCAAAAATTGCTATTTTTTTATTTGAAAAAATATCGATGAAAAATTAGCAAATATATTGGATAGGAACGACTAAAAACAAAAAAAGTTGTGAAATTTGGAAAATGGAACAAAAATTGGCGAATATAGTTTAAAAATCGCAATTACCGACACACAGTATCACGAACGCGGCCAGAAATGTTCAAAACCAACTTCCTCGGAGGACAGATTTATTGATGAGAATTGATAGAAAACACGCCAAGGAGAATAAATATGAAATTTGGTATTGATACGTCAGGTAGTTTTGTCTATACAAGGGCTCAAATCTGATAATTGTTGGCAAACTGCTTTTTTTCACATTTTTTCGAAAAAAGGTACATTTTTCTGATGCTAAAATCGTTGAATATTTAAATTAACGGTTATTATAAATGTGTTTATGTTGGATGCTGGGGATATCAAAAACTACGATTCAAAGTTTGTTTTTTATGTAAATACAGACAATATGGAGCTTACAGCTATCCATGTTTTTAGTACGTATTTCATATAATTTGTACAGTAGACCACGGATATAAGAATATCCAAAAATCGAGAAATTTGTTCATATAAGCGGATTTTTCTTATATGAATGTATTTTATATAATAAACCGCATCCTTATATGGGTGTAACCTTTTCTTAAGTCCGTGTTTTTCTTATATAAGATGTTCTTATATCCGTGGTCTACTGTATATAAAATTTTTAAATTAGTGGAGTAGCACAAATAGGGTTAAAAATGTTTCGTCCTAATTATTTAACGTGTAAAAAAAATTAGATTAGATGGAGACTTGCGGACATTAAAGTTATTTACGTTTTCTAGTGACCACCTTATTAAAAAATAAGACTTATTCATGAAATAGTTCGAAGTTTTGCATACCATTACAAAAATTATTAAGGATCAAATGGGAAGGAGACGGCCTGTTTCAGACCACAGTAATCAAACAATATTTTACATAAAATTTGGGAAGACAACATTTAATATATTCCTGATGTATGTTCTGTAAATCTGATGAATGATAAATCAATAATGTATGTAGTAACTAAAGTATGTGAAATATTTTTTTATTAATAAAAAGAACAATACAAACATAGTGGCAAATATCGAAATGGTGATTTTATGGTATAGAATAGTTACATATTCAGGAATAAAATTACTTATTAGGGGTTTTGTATGGTAAGCTTACTGAAACGTCAACCCACAACTAAATTGCTTACTGAAACGTCAACCCACAACTAAATTGCAACACTTATTACTGTCTTCATCCCAATTTTAGGTAAACAGTCAATTTTCATCGAATCTGGCAGAATATTAACGATTTTATAGGCACAAAAGGCGAATTTTTCAAGACCCTTTTTATGGGAGGTATACCAAACCATGGTACGATCTATTCAGATTGTTGTCAGTTGCTTTAGGGACCTAAGTAGATATAAATTGCCAATTTCGTTGAATTCGGTTGAAAATTAAAGATTTTTAGCCAACAATTTTAAAATTCTCAAGACCCTCTATATGGGAGGTATACCAAATCTTGGTGCGATCTATCCAGTTTTTTGTTATTTGCTTTCCAACCATAAGTAGATAAAAATTGCCAATTTTCATTGAATTTGGTTAAACATTAAAGATTTTTAGGCCAAAAAGGTTGAAATTCTCACAATTCTCAACACCAAATCTGGGATCGATCTATCCAATTTTTTGTCTGTTGCTCTTCAGGCCAATAATAAGCACTTGTACCAAATTTCATCCACCTACAATAACTCCTTCCATTTTTGGCCACTGTTAATATTAATTAACCATAAATTAATGCGTTGAATGCACTTGTAAAATGTCGAAAGTATGTATTAAAAAGCCCAAAAATCTACTGGAGAACAAGAAAGAACATAACATTTTTTATAAAATATTTTTTAAAAATTATTTATAAAAGTTCACCAGCTTTCATACGGACCCACGAATACCGTACAAAATAAAATAAAACATAAGTAGTGTTGAGTGCGCGGCTACAGCACTACAAACAGGCAATGACTACGAATCAACAGAGATGTGTTGGGAGAGCAAGAACTTGTTGGTACGTTTGTATGTAAGCGGCTCAACAACACAACGATAATATTCCAACAACGAGAGTTGGGCAGATGCATATGTTGCAGGCATAATTGAATGTCAACAAACAGACGCTAAAAAAGCCGCATGGAATATTTGAGTATTATTGTTGTCGTGTTTATACCAACAAACAAGGAGATTTGATGTGATGTAGAAATTGTTGGTAGGTTTGATAATAACAAAAGAAAAAGTAGAAAAGGTGCACGATAAGTATTCGTATTGTTGTTAGTATTTTTTTATCACTAGTGGCTGGCGGAGGCAACGAAAAAGCGGGGGTGCATAGGTAGCCTTTAGTGAGAAATCTCAAATAAGCACTGCACAATTGAAATGCACACGGTAAATTAATGTAAATCATTTAAGAAAAAAGGAATACTTATATTAAGTTTTTGTAAAACGAAATTTAAAGCGATACCTTTTAATATATGATGTTGTATGTAGACAATGTTTTTGTTTATGGTGATGAGGTGTTGTGTTTGGTGAGGGGGATGATGCTTTTTCCTTAACAAATAGCAACGACTTCGAAATTTTTTATAGATTATCCCATTTGATTGGATCCAAATGCAACAATAATGCTTGTAGATATCCTGCTGAAATATTAGCTCAGTAGACCAGTGTGCTTTTCTTAATAATATTTAATGTTTATTAGTTGTTTGGTTGGTGGTAAACAATATTACCTTTGGGAACAATATGCCTGTACTCAGCGATATGCTTGTTGTCTCTCCGACTGACAGGTTTATACTTCATGATACTTAAGGGTGGCGGCAAAACATGTGACAAGTAATTATTCTTTAAAATCTGAAAAGCGCTACCCCAAGGTTGCAATAAGCCGTAGAGAATACATTTTAACGAATAATTGAAGAGTATCATTTGTATACAAATTTAAATTAAACACCCATAAATTGTAATTTACAGTATTTTGTTAAATATTATTAAATCAAATATGTTTCTCTTTCAAGAATTTTTTTTATATTTTATTTCCTGTTTACATAAATCATAGATAAACAAATATATCACACTCGTTTTATGTTTACTCATACTTGCAGAGAGAGTAACAGTACCAACCAGCAAAAACATAATACTCGAATATACTCACCCAAACACAATAAAAATGTTTTTAGCACCATTTAGTTCACATTAGTAAAATTTTCAAAACTTCCGGTTCACCCAAAATGTAAGTTGTACCAAATTTAGTACATGATAGTACGAATTTCTAAAACATCCTACATACCCCAATTCTAACTCCAAATTTCAGGATTTCAGTTCTGTCGGTTTACGCAAATCAAAATTGTTCCCAATTTAGTAACATTTAATATACATTTGGACGAGTTTCCAAAACATCCTACATACTCCAATCATACAGTGATCCTAGCATTAAATTTCAGGTTTCCACCTTTATGGGCTCCATTTAGTACTTTTTATTACTTTTCGTTCTTCGTGGGTGAGAAACTACATTAGCGTTTCTGGTCTTAAGTGGTTCCTAGATATCAGCGGAAGACATTCTTTGCATATGTTCACATAGTTGTAATCGGCGTATGCCCATCGCAGCAGATACGACATTTTAGGAGAGAAGATGCAGTGAAGAAACGTAATGTTTTATTAAAGGTGTGAACACAAGAGGGGAAATAACAAGTTGGGAGAAAAAAAGTTTGATTACTGGCTTCAAATGCTTACATTTTGTGCGCGAATCTTTGCCACACGAACTCTATAATCTTTACCCGTAAACGACTTTATTACCCAACCGAGTTGCAAGTTGGAGGATGATTCTCTTCTTTGACAACAACAAAATCGTCTGCGACTAAATCACGTTGAGTTCGTTTCCATTAATGTACATGCATTGATTTGCAATAATATAACAGTAGGGAGAATATGAGTTGGTTGCGGTATGTAGCATAGACACATACCATTTATAGTGAAGATGTCGCCCTGTGCGTGTTTCGCAGACACGAATCAAAATGTGGTGAATTGCAGATGCAACTCGTTGTCAGTAGATGACCTGTCGTGTACGTGGCATAGACATAAACTTTTTGGTATGTCAGACTTTAATATAAATTGGATAGCATTGGAGTAATATGTTGCTGTATAAAATTGAAAATTGAAGTTACATCATGGAGAAGTCAAATAAAATCAGTATCTTCAACTCATTCTACTTTTAGAACCAATACTAACTACGGTGACAGAATTGTGTTAAAATTGGATGACGCCATTCTCTATTTGCCATCCAGATACCTATCCCTCGGAGATGAATATGTGAAAAAGTTGTCATTGCAAAATTGTCCGTACGAGATGGGAGCAAAAGTGGCATATATAAATTAGAATTAAAACAATGTGAACTAAGTTTATTTTATCCTACTTTTTAAGCTGAAAGTAAATATTATAATAATAAACAAAGTCTTATAATAATAAACAAAGTTCAATGTTTTTTATTTACATACTAGGATCGTGAAAATTTTTCTAAACAGATTGGATTCACATAATACTTTACATTTAATATAAACCTATAGCATAGTTTTTACAACTGAAGTGTCGGGTACCGTTTTGTAGCCCAATCCTATCGTCGTCAATGTTAGCAAACCGCAACAACAATAAGTCGAAATCATGCAATCTTTGTCGCAATGAATTTCATTCATTGCGCTCATGCTCGAAATTTAGAGCACTTTCATTTCAAGAATGAAATGAAACCGCTAAAAAACAAAGTTGTTCTTAATTTGTCTATCAGAAGAACATTGTGAAAAATTGCGCTAGTAGCCATAATTGTAATATTTGAAAAAATCGGCTACATGGCCCTACTGACCCCCTTCAATCTTCAAGAACTGCTTCTCATTCTTCATCTGGGCCGTCACATAATGCCAATCCACCACAATATATTTATATGATGGAGTGACATTATTCCTATAAAGATGAACAGACCAAAGACATATTTTACGAGCGCCTAGAAACAGCATATAACCGATGCCCTGGCCATGACATTAAAATTCTTTTTTTTAATGTTCCAGAAATGTTCTCGTCATATTTACAATTAGTTCGTCTAATATGGGACAAATAGTGTAGTTCTATAAAAATATTCGGAGTTCCACCTCATTCCATTTGATCTCTACTGCTTGGTTCTGCAACTTCTTCTTTTTAGAAATAATTGCAAATTATGTTTTACCATTTCCCGCGATTTCTTCCATCGATTCGACTATTTCTTTTATAGATTCCTTAAATATTTGTACGCAATCATGCTGCTCAATTCATCGTATTCAACAATATAAATGTACTGTTTTCAAAGATGTATTTGTTTCTCGAAGTTCTAAATAAAGTAACAGAGTTTTTTGGATTTTCTAAAGAATGAAAAAAAACTTCCAAATTTGTGGAAAATGTACTTCGAAACTTGAAATCTTCAAAGCTGCATTTAAACTCATTTTAAAAATATGAATAGAGCAATGAATGTATAGCGCAGAAGTGAATGTTGATGTAATAAAGATTTCCACTCCATTGCAAATGCCTGACACGTTAGACGCGTCGTAATATCCCTGACCTCTCAAAAATTTTGGGTCCAAACCAAAAACTTATACAAAAATTGGGCAGTACATCCAAATGCCACATAACTGACTCCCAGATTAAGGAACGAGTTAATAGAAATAATTGGAAATACATACAGAAGTCTATTGTTGACGATGTTAAATGTGTTGTATTGTCTTCGGTGTTATTGGGTTAAACTACACGTATACATTTGTCGCTGAGAAATGCTTAGCATTTTCCCACAATAAATGATTGGAAGTGCATCGTTGACATGTTTTGAAAATGCACTACCAACATAATGAAAGACAAAACATATACTCTTTAGTCTTCAATCGAAACTCAAACATACAACAACATAACAAAAGCTGAACCTGAGTAGCAGCACCAACAACAACAATCATCATTATTTGAATAATAAAAATTTTAGTGAAACTCATAAATTAATGATAACATTTGGTAACAAAATCACCAGCTCAATCGGTACGGATAACCTCGATGCTGTGAAATATCTTCCTGAGTTTGATGGAACAAGGGAAAAGTACGTATCGAAACTCGTTGCAATAATGAAAGATGTTAATTATTTAGAACTAAATTCTCCAGCAGTTCCATTAGGAATTAGAGGAAAATTTTATGATATGATGCAAAGAGATATGATTCAAATACTAATGTAATTGCTAATATTAGAACTATTACAACTTACTCGAGGCTTTACCCCTACCCATTGGGTGTAAGTGATTCCGCCAAAAACGAAGTTAAAATTTATTAGCCAACGGTATTATTAGACCGTCACGATCCCCTTCAAACAACCCAATATGGGTGGTTGATAAAAAAAGAGTAGACGAATTTGGTTGCCCAAACAAACGTCTGGTTATTGACTTCCGTAAACTAAATGACAAAACCATCCTATACCTAACATAACCGAGATTTTGTCTAATTTAGGTATGGCCAAGTATTTTACAACCCTAGACCTAAAATCCGGTTTCCATCAAATAGCGGGAAAGAGAAAAAACAGCATTGTCCGTGAGGAACGGAAAATAAATGAAAAATGGAGTTCTGTCGTTTGCCAGTTGGCTTAAAAAATGCACCTAGTATTTTTCAGCGTGCCATTGATGATGTTCTACGAGAACATATCGGGAAGTGCTCTTTCGTCTATATTGATGATGTAATTATCTTTTCGACGTCTGAGGAAAATCAAATTCGGGATGTGCAATCAGTTCTAAGAAATATTTTAGAGGCAAATATGAAAGTTTCAGCTGAAAAATCGAAATTTGTCAGACATGAAACAGAATATCTCGGATTTAAGGTAACAACAAATGGTATATGCCAAATTGTCCACAACCCACAACGTTACCTGCGATTGGATCTTTTTTAGGGTTAGCAGGGTACTACAGATGTTTTATTAAGGATTTTACAAAAATCGCAAGACCTTTAGTAGTATTTTAAGATGAAAATTTGGCAATGTCTCTGCGTTTCAGTCAAAGAAAATAAAAATTACTCTGAACGATGAACAAATCCACGCGTTTAATGAAGTAAAAAATATGTTGATATCGGAAGATGTGTTATCCTGATTTCAAAAAACCATTTGACTTGACAACTGACGCTTCTTCGCACGCTATCGGAGCTGTTTTATCCCAGGGTAGAAAACCGATTACAATGATATCGCGGACACTGCCTGATGGCGAAGAGAATTATGCTACAAACGAACGTGAAATTCTTGCAATAGTTTGGGCTTTAAAAACTCTCCGGAACTACTTGTATGGCGATCAAGACATTCGTGTTTTTACCGATCACAGACCTTTAACATTTGTTGTATCCGATAAAAATCCTAACAATAGGATTAGGCATTGGAAGGCTTTCGTGGATGATATCATGTTTTGGGAAGAAAACTCATGTTTTGGAAGAAAACTCGATCTACCAACGTTGGCAAGAAATCAACATGAGTTAATTGAGCTTTTCCCAGGTTTTAAATTCAGATATTCGAAATCATTTGTCACCGATATCACGAACCCAAATGATGAAGAGGAAATTATTGCGGCAGAACACAACAGAGCACGCAGAACCGCGCAAGAAAATATTAAACACATTTTAGAGGAATATTGTTGTTACCAAAAATGGGTAAAAACGCCGAAGAATTAGTAACAAACTGCCGAATTTGCTGGTAATCAAAATATAATCGACAACCTACCAAATATCAGATAGCTCAAACTCCCATTCCACAAAGTGTGAAGAAATCCTCCACATTGATATTTATTCCACGGATTCTAAACACTTTCTAACATGCATCGACAAATTCTCTAAATTTGCTGTAGTTCTGCCACTAAGATCGAGAACTATAGTAGACGTACAGCCACTACTCCTCCAGATTCTAAATTTGTATTCTAATACAACGACTATTTACTGTAGCAACGAAAAGGCGTTCAATTCAAACACAATAAAGTCGATGTTGAAGAATATGTTCAACATTGAAATTGTGCATGCGTCTCCATTACATAATACTTCTAACGGACAGGTGGAACGTTTCCATAGCACCCTTACTGAAATCGCTCGCAGTCTAAAACCTGAGAGATTATTAGATGATACGGAAGATATTATACTCGTAGCTACAATAGAGTATAACAGATCCGTAAATTCAGTGATTGGGAACTATTGAAGTATTTCGTACAAACAATTTCGATGCAGAACAAAGAAAGATCTGACACTACATAATGAAGCCGAAGAACTCAGATATATGAACCAGGAGATAAAGTTTTGGTTAAGACCACCAAAAAGATACTCCTTTATATGTCGGAAGAGATGTTCAACAAGATCTTGGAACTACTCTATTAATAGGAGGGAGGAGGGTCCATAAGGATAATATAAGAACCTAAACTGAGTTAACTATTTTTATCTTTTTCTTTTTTTCTTTTTTTTATAAGCCTTTTAACACTCTCAACCGCCGAGATTCTTGACTATAATTATGCAAATTATATTCCAATTTATGATGGGAATTTAATAGCTTTTCAAGAATATGGATACCTTAAGCACATTACGAATTTGACACTATATTCGGGCGTGAAGGATGAGGCGGCCAATACATGCAATTTATTCCTGGAGTAGCATATGAAAAAAATTATAAAAGCAGATTTGGACGATATTTACAGACTATAGAATTTAGTAAATTTACACCAAAGGGGATTAAATGCTCTCACTTTAGCAATAATCGTTCTTATTAATCCGGCCATTTTGGATGCCCAAGAAATAAAACTTATTGAGACGAATGATTACAACATGTAGAAAACTTATAATTTTCTCTGTAGCTCATAATAACAGGATTCTTCACCTTGAAGAATCAACAATTGCCGTCTGCAAAAATTTTACAATAGTCGTTAAAAATTGTACTGCAACCATCCCCACATTTTGTCTACCTTCATTGGCATCGTCATGTGCTTTGCAACTAGTGTCGGGAAAAAGAGCTATGTGTCGCACTAAATTTAACAAAGAGAATCGAAATGGCTCAGTGTCCTTAACACCAGGAATACCTCGGTCGGCTGTCGTCAACCTGACGGAGAATATAGAGGTTCTAAATATCCCTTATCTGCACCATTCGAACATAGAAAATTTGCAGGAGCGCAAAGTTGCTGAAAACCACTATATAAGTTTAAATTTGTTCATCTCTCTTTGTGGAGTATTTTCTACATTTGTTGTGGTTAAACGAATTCTTAAAGAACGCAAATTAGCTGCCTTCTATAAATCCCTTCAAGCAGTAGTATCTCAAATAGCCACTGTATCCAGGGACGGGTCCAACTAAGAGTTACCGAAATAATAAAAAACATTTGTCGCTGAGAAATGCTTGGTTAGCATTTCCCCACAATAGTTGACATGTTTTGAAAATGCGCCACCAAAATAATGAAAGACAAAACATATATTCTTTAGTCTTCAATCGAAACTCAAACATTCAACAACGTAACAAAAGCTGAACCTAAGTAACAGCACCAACAAGTAAAGCTGAACCTGAGTAAGAGCACCAAAAACAACAACAATCAATATTACTTATCAACATTATTTTAATAATAATATTTTTAGTGAAACTCCAAAAATAATAATAACATATAAACTATTAATACTTAAGAAACAATAATATTGTTTACGTCAACGTAAATAAAACAAGTGAAAAAGCGTTAAGTTCGGCCGGGCCGAACTTTGGATACCCTCCACCATAGATATACTAAAAGATAGTTGAAATGAAAATGTAGGGAAACTACCAAAAAGTGGACCTATACCGACAACCACAAAATACCGAAAATTGGGGGTAATCTTATATGGGAGCTATGCCTAAACGTGGACCGATATATCTTCGAACTTGCCCTGCCTGCAAACAAAAGACAACCCTATGCCAAATTTAAGCACCCTATCTCAATTCCTTCAGAAGATAGCGTGATTACAACAGACGGACGGACGGACATGGCTAGATCGTCTTAGAATATTTTTTTTATCCAGAATATGTATACTTTATAGGGTCGGAAATGAATATTTCGATGATTTATAAACAAAATGACAAAATTAGTATACCCTCCATACTATGGTGGAGGGTATAACAAGGGGCTTATATAGGGACTACCCCATAAATGGGGCGAATATAAATAATTTTTGGTAGGGAGATTTGTTACCATATACGACTACAAAATACCAAATTGCAGCGAATCCCCAAAATACCGAATATTGGGGGTACCCCTATATGGGGGCTACCCGAAAAAATTTACCTATATTCATAATTTTTGTGAAGAAATTTGGTACCTATTAAGAACTGAAAATACTAAATTACAGCCAATTCGATGTAAAAATACGATCAAAACCCCAAAATACTGAAATTTAGAAGGTGCCGTTATATGGGGGCTACCAGAAAAAGTGGACCTATACTCATAATTTTTTGTGGACACATTTAGTACCCAATATGAACCCAACGTACCAAATTTCAGCGAATTCGGTTGAAAAACACGGTCAAGAACCCCAAAATACTGAAAATTGGGGGGTACCCTTTTATGGGAGCTATGCCTAAACGTGGAACGATATATCCCATCTTCGAACTTGACCTGCCTTCAGACAAAAGACAATTCTATGCCAAATTTCAGCACCCTATCTCAATTCCTTCAGGGTGATTACAACAGACGGACGGACATGGCTAGATCTTCTTAGAATTTTACCCTGATCAAGAAGATTTATAGGGTCGAAAATTAATATTTCGATGAGTTACAAACGGAATGACAAAATGAATATACCCTCCATACTATGGTGGCGTTCAAACGATCCCACAGAGAAGGAGAATAATAAGATGATGAGAGGTGGGAAATGTCATAAACTTAAGAAAAAAAATTATCGTTAAAATCTGCAATGTAATTATCACAAGGATGTAATATTACGGAGTGGGCAGATTTTAACGTCACACTAGGTTGACCTTTATTTTTAACAAAATTTATCTCTTACAACATAATCGGGATGTTGAAACTGAAAAGATTCTTTTATAATATAAGTATCATCATATAATATTTTTTTGTTTTTTTTTTTTTTTTGTTTAATTTTTTCAATGGCTCATTTAATCTAAGACGTATGGGCCATTAGGGGCCCCGCGGACGATCGGGTCTTTTCAGTGGGAACTCCGAACCATCATGAAGCAACGTATGATGTTGTTCATTGCACATATGACAAGTGCTTCTACTGTGGCAATCTTTCGCCAGGTGGGACCGTGCCAGTATGCAGTAACCGGGCAGTCGTACTGCATGTGTCGCTTATCCATCGGCAGATCTAAAAATTTGACGCAAAAGCGAAGTGGATGTCTGCCGTCGATGTACACCCAATACGTACTCGTGAGCAATAAAATAAAAGAGAAATAAAACACGATAGTTTATTATTAAAAGGGGGTTCGACCAATGCCGATTATTTATTGATGGTAAACGATATTACCTGTAGCACAGAGATATGTGCTTAGCTTACAATATAAGTGCTGGTGATCGATCACAACCAGATGTTAGTGTAGCCAGTCAGGTAACAACGAAAAGGTAACACGTAATAATTAAGATGCCTAAAGGTGGCGGAAAAGCGAAATGTCAACAAATGTCCGTTGAAATCTGTCACCCACCAAAGAGGAGTAGACGGATTTCAACGGCTATGGCCTTTCAAATCAAATGCTATCTATTTAAACATTTTAAATAGCAATTCTTGCTTAAATAAATATAAATCAAAATAAAGATAATTAAACAACTAAAAAGAATTAACTTGTATAAATTAAGTATTTTGGATTTTGTGTGGTGTTGTTACACATTCTTTATTCGAGTTCTCTTATCAAACTGAACGCATTAAAATATCGTTTAACCTACGTTCGTTCGAACAGAGCCGCGCAGTGTTGTTAGTGCTTTATATGCCTAATTTTCTATTTTTCGTTACGCGGAAATAAAATAAATAATACCAAAAAAACCCATCCACCAGCAGTTCAGTGATCCGTGTTCTTTATATTAGCAAACCTAATACTATTTTTGTTATTGTAATTTCCGAAAAAATAAGAAAAAAACTACAAATAACAATTCAACCGCTATTTCTCTAACGTTGAGTGGTCATAAAAAATAACAACAATATTTGGTAATTTTTTGGTTTGTTTTGCTAATTTTATTAATCGGGTAATATGTCGCTTACTCCTCTTGACTTTTTCATCTGAGCAACTGACGCTCTAGTCAAGTTCTCTGCCAAATTTTCTCACCTATGGGATGAATACCTTGATATCTATTCACTGGAGATCCAAGGAAATTAAACAAAAGAACTTTGGAGTAAGGTGACAAATTTATCTGATAAGTGTTCAAATTATTTGCAAACTTAAAAGGACGATCTTCCAGTTCTTGAAAATGAGTCAAGTTCAGGTTTAAACAATTTGCAGCGTGTAATTAATAGTTGTGTTTCTGCTATGGCTATTTATGACGTTCCCAGTGACGGTTAGGATCCCTTATTAGTATTTCTGTCTGCAAAGACTACCCACACAAACCGTTACACTATGGGAACAAAGCGTCAAAAATAAATCAGCGTTGTTACGGAAAGCGTTCAGACTTTAACATGCCTTAGAACAGCGTTTGGGTCTTTCTACTGTGTTTGCCTCGATCATTACGGGTCCCATTTCTGCTAGCAACATCAGAGTATTTTCTACTAACGTAGTATATTCGGAACAAGATGATTTTAATAAGACAATTCTTCGATTTTGGGAACTAGAAAAGGTTCCAAAGCACTCCATATTGTCTCCTGTTGACAAATATTGCGACGAAAATTATAAACAAACTACAAGAAGGGACTCCAATGGCATATATATTGTCACTCTACCAATCAAACCAGTATTCTTTGGCCAAACTAACCTTGGTCATTCTAGAGCAAAATGTCTACGATAATTCATTCGTAATGACTTAATACGTATTTTCTTCCATACAAAATAGTAGCAGTCTATCGCCTTGTACTGATCTCCTTACGTCTCGTTGATCATATAAACATATTCGTTTTTTGATATTCGTCTTCTTCTTTTTTAATAAAGCCTATCAATAAACATTTTCTCCTAAATTCTTGTTAGTTTAGATTATTTGTTGTTTTTTTCCTCAAACGAATTCGTCTTGTTGTTATCCCCCTCGTTTGTTTTCAAAGCTGAGAAAATACATTGTAATATTAGAAATTTACATATCTTCTCCACCTATTACTCGTTTGGTTTATTTGTTGTTATATTCCTCACCAACCAAACGAACTTGATGTTGTTATTCTCCTTCGTTTATTTCAAACTTCCAGGGACCGTAACGGTTATAACTTATATCAAATCAGGTAAAAAATAACTGTTATTATGTGACCTAAATAAAAAAATCCACTTTAATTAATTATTTTTTAACGGAAAAAATAAACGTTGATTTTTAACTGTTAAAAATGATTTTTATTTTTTCCGTCAAAAATAAAAGTCTTTTTGGGATTTTTATTTTTTCCGTCAAAAATAAAAGTCTTTCTGGGACTTTTATTTTTTCCGTCAAAAATAACAGTCTTTTTGGGACTTTTATTTTTTCCGTCAAAAATAAAAGTCTTTTTGGGACTTTTATTTTTTCCGTCAAAAATAAAAGTCTTTTTGTGATTTTTAATTTTTCCGTCAGAAAATAAAAGTCTTTTTACGTAAATAAACATATAGAGTTTGGTACCAGTTATATAACCTTTGACCTAATAGTCAGGGGAATGATTCTTTAATTTATATTCATGATTTGGTACACTAGACTATTTTTTAAAAATTTATAACAAATATTTTTTACCTTTGATCTTCATTACTTATGTGTACACTTATTGTAATAAGGACAGAGATTTATAAATTGTAATTTTATAACTGATTACAAGTTGTATAAACTTCTTTACGTAAAAAGAGTTTTATTTCCGGACGGAAAAAATAAAAATCCCAAAAGGACTTTTATTTTCTGACGGAAAAAATAAAAATCCCAAAAAGACTTTTATTTTTGACGGAAAATATAAAAGTCCCAAAAAGACTGTTATTTTTGACGGAAAAAATAAAAGTCCCAAAAAGACTTTTATTTTTGACGAAAAAAATAAAAGTCCCAAAAAGACTTTTATTTTTGACGGAAAAAATAAAAATCTTTTTTAACAGTTAAAAATCAACGTTTATTTTTTTCGTTAAAAAATAATCCTTAACATGGGAACTGAGAGTGTTTTCTCAAGATCACTCAATATCCTCAATGGGCTCCTCAGTACGAATCTATTGGTATATGACACTATTAGTGTCCCATGTCTCTAACTTGAAGATTTTTTTGTTCACATTTTAAAAAATAACCGTTATTTTCGGTCCCTGCAAAGTTCTCCTCGAAGAATTTGTTAGCAATAACATCATACACATCTCCACCTATTGTTCGTTTGGTACATTTGTTGTTGCAATATTCGCCAACCAAACTATTCTTTGTCTTGTTACTATTTTATTTTAAAGCTCAGAGAATTTGCATTACTAAATAAACAATAACAACAATCACCCTAACAGTCCACGATGTCGTTGTTTGATTTATTTGTTGTATCGATCCATCACCAACCAAACATACTTCTGTTGTTATTATTGTTCTAACGTTCATCAGTTCTCACTGCAGAATTTGTCTCGTCATTTTGCAATAACAACACACGTGTATACCACGCGCCTTTTTCTAGCGTCACCTTGGTATAACAGAAAATATACCAACAATTGTTATCGACTCCAACTCTCACTGATGGATCGTTTCTCGCGTCGAGTGTTGTGTGGGTACGAAGCTGCTTACGCATAGACTTTCGCTGCTAGCGTCGCTTGTGTTTCATTCCGTTTTGTGTGATATTCGTTATTCACCACACTACAGCACAGTGGTACCAAGCGGCAAAATTGTGAATTTTTCAAAAACAATTATATAAAAAAATATTTTTGAATTATTTTAAATAAATACTGATTGAAGAGTTTTTGATATTTTTGAATAAATTTACCCAACATTCGGCATCTATTGAACTCAATCGAAGTATAAAGAGTGCTTGTGAAAAATAATATTTTTTTTAATATTTTCCATTGTTGTTGTTTGTCAATCAAATACCTTGAACATTGGTCATATTTGTTGAGTCTCTAGCATTTTTGGACTTTTGCACCTACATTTGGCAATTTTGTATGTTATTCGGAGCAAGGAAATACTTGTTTTTTTTCCCATGCGTTCGACAATTTTATCAATTTAGTCGTGTTTACTTAATATTTGAAATATTGTTGTAGAATTATCAACATATTTGGACATTTGTACCCTACAAGCGGCAGTTAATATATATATATATATATATATATATATATATGTGGAGGGATCAATTCAAGGACGTGATTTGAATACAGGGATTTCTTCGGGGACAATTTCTTTATTTGGGGACTGTCCCCGAATTTTCATCATCCTTGAGTATAATATAGGGACATTCTGAATTTGGGGACAAAAATTATATATACTTAGTTATGTTGATTATTTATAACATCCTTTTACCCCGTTCGTGCATATATATTCATTTTCCATATATACACCAGATAAATATATTTTTTTGGTAAAAAATAATTTTGTAGGATTTCCAGAGTTACCATTTTTCTCCAAATAATCCATTGGCTTTGACGCCGTTACCCACCACAATTCCTAACGGCTTTGTAGTAATATCAGAATTGACAATTAAGAGAAAGAAGAAGAAGCAATTGTTTATGTTGTGCGCATTTAGAATGATAAAGTTTATATGGTTTTGTATAAATAGTAACATGTGGAAAGAATGGTCGGTCGGCCATTTGTGTGGGAGGTACCAGAAGGAGTGGACCAGTGGGTCCAATCTTGAGACTTGATCAGTGATTGGTATAGATAATTGGTTGTGCAAAGTTTGATTCAAATCGGATTAATTTAATTTTTAATTAAATTAATCCGATAAAATAAATTAGTTCTTAACACAATTTTGGCCATTTTGTGGGGCTTTGTATTGATCTAGGCTTTGTATAGATAATAGGTTGTGTAAAGTTTGGTTCGAATCAGGCTTTCTTTATAGGCTTTAAACTCCTTTTACATTAGAACTTTTTACCGGGTTAACCTACTTTATGAGGATTTATTTGACATATATGCAAAGGAAATGGCAATTGAAACCCACTGGGTTAACGAAATCCGGTTAAATGTAAACGTACTGTTACTGATATTTTATTTATAAACATTGATAATTTGGAACCGGGGGAGGTACCAAAAGTAGTAGACCGATAATGGGTTCCATCTGCAAACTTAACCCAGACTTGGTAGAGATAATAGGTTTGGAGAGTTTGGATTAAGTCGGACATTCCATTCGCCTGACATTGGATTTATAATTACTGAAAGGGTGAACATCTTTGTGGAGGAGGTGCCAGAAGGAGTGGACCATCTTCCTACTTGATACAGGTTTTCTAAAGATAATAGGTTGTGCAAAATTTAATTCAAATCGGTCATTCCATTCGACTGATATTGGATTTATAACTATTGTACATTTTGACCATTTGTGTGGGAGGTACCAGAAGAAGTAGACCAATGGGTCCCATCTTCAGGCTTGATCAAGGCTTGGTACAAAGTTTGGTTCAAATCGAATAGTCCGTTTGCATGATATAAAATTAATTTTTATCATAATTTTTTGCCATTTTGTGGGGGAGGTACCAGAAGAAGTGGAACGATATTCTCCATCTACGAACTTGAACTAAGCTTGGCAGAAATATTACGATGTGCAATGTTGGATGAAATTGGTTCCTCCCTTTGAAAGTTATTGTGCGCACCAACCGGCCAGACAGACGGACGAACATTTGTAAATCGACTCCAAATGTTCTGAAAAATGGTGTTTTAAACCAATATTTCCATGTATATACCCTCATCATCCATAAAGCTGAGTGTATAAATATTAAACCAGTAAGGCAAGTAGTAAAGTCAGACGGTGCTGACTATATGATACCCTTTACCACTTTGGCTATATTCAAGAGATAGATCCTAACAGACCTCGCATTTTTGAAGGACCATTGACATGAAATTGGACTAAATTAAATATGTGATCTGTGTCCATATGAGCGGGAACATTTGTCCCTTTAAATACCCTCCACCATAGTATGGAAGGTATATTGAGTTTTTCCCGTTTATACCTCATGGAAATAATAATTTCCCTTCCTATAAAGCATATATTCTTGATCAGCGTAAAATTCCATGATGAATTAAGCATGTCCCCACTGGAACATCGGAATCCGAAAATTCCAACGGTGTTAGAAAGAGCACATGTCTGTCTCTCGTATGAACTAGGATTATTGACTTTGCTCTAAAATTAACAAAATGGCGGACCTTTGAAAAAATATTTTTGGAAAATCGCCGATTTTTTACTAAAAATCAAGTTAAAAAATAAGGAAGATCTTCATCGTTTGGCTTTATCCTAGTTCATACGATAGCTATACACTCACAGAGAAACGTCCTAAAATTTCGATTGGATTATTAGTTTTTGAGTTATAGTGCCCGCCATTCGTAAAAACACTGTTTCGAGAAAAACGCGTTTAAGGGGACCCCCATTTTTGGCTTCAAAAAATTGAATTTTGTATTTCGATTTAATTCGAACCTACACTAATTTAAGAATGTCCCTATAAAATTTCAATTTAAAATCTCAACAACTTTTGGAGATATAGCCGATTTATTGTGTCAGCATCAAGAGACAGCTGAAGTACAACAACCAGTCATAAAGTTTTTATATCCGTTGAATAGGCTGAGATATAGAGCTCTAAACAAAAAGTGCCGAAACTGGTCAAGTCTCCCCTACCACAATATGGGGTCAACCCTGAAACTCGGATCAATATTAATAATACCAATTTACAGAAAATTGGTCGGAAATGCGTACCGTTCATCAAAATGTAGACCCAGTTATAATACCAAACAACCTAGGTGTATTAGAAATATATGAGAAAATTTCAGAGCTCTATCTTAAATATTGCGATCTCTATCGTCATTTCAAGAGGCAGAAAAACGGACATGGATAAATCGACGTAAAATTTTGTTCTGATCAGGAATATGTATTCTTTGTGGAATCTCCGGAGGATATTTTAAGGTGTTGCAAACGGAATGACAAATTTAGTAGGACACCTAAAACTGAAGGGTACATCAACTAGAAATATAAAACTATTGAATTAACATATTTTAAACTACACTTTCAAGTTCGTTACTATTGTTAGGTTTGTCCGATAAGTTAGTCTAGATTTAGATTAGGCCAGTTTACCTGCGGCATCGTTATCGTTCTCTTTTGAACTTGCTCATGCGTCTATACAATACAATTTGGTTTCAAAACTATTTTTTTTTCTTACATTTTGTGAATGTTTTTTTTTTATGTTCGAAATGTTCTGGATTGGTGTTTCAAATTAATAAAACTACAAAGAAAATACACAAAACGAATTGCCAGAAAATTGCCGGTACGAGATTTTTTCCATTTCTATTCCCATTGCCCCTCTCTCCTGCAAACAAAAATTTGCCGCAAGTAAGCTCGCCTAATCCAAATTGGGACTTACTGAGTAAAAATTATTCAGTGAGTTATGTCGAGGGTGTTTGTTCATTTATGTGAAATTATTGAAAAGAATTATCGAACATCATCCAGTTAGAAATCTAATTTATAGGAGAGGGGGGCACCTTTGGACACTTTTCTTTCAAGCTTAAAAAAAAATTATTTTATAATTTTTGGTTTCTTATAAATTTTAATTAATAGGTACATATGTACTTTAAGCTTGATATATATATATATATTTTATTACTGATTTAATGAAGGAAGTCATATGTTCAAAAACTTTGAACAAAGCGTTTTGAACGGCATGGCTTTTTACAGTGTTTATTTTCAAATATATATGTATTTAATTCATACACATCAGAAATGCATTTATTTATATATGGTGAAACATACTGTTAATTTCTTTTATCCCATTTGAAATATTGAGAAATCGAAGCCAAAAGTTGGGTTTACTGGGCATGTTCAAAGGTGCCCCACCTGTTGCATTTTACGGCAATTTATAATAACTTCTTTTTGTAGGAAATATTACTTACTTACTTAGCTGGCTTGTTACAGAACGGTTGTTCCATAAGCCGAGCTTAAAAAAGATTTCCAATCGCGCCGGTCTTGTGCGCAAGTCCACCAATTTGGAAGACCACGTTCCAAGATGTTGTTTTCTACTTGGTCTTTCCATCTAATTCGTGGCCTTCCCCTTCTACGGGAACCATCCGTAGGCTCATTTTTATATGCCTTTTGAGCTGGGGCTTCTTCATTCATCCGCACAACATGGCCTAGCCACCGTAGTCGCTGCAGCTCAATACGACTGACTATGTCGATGTCTGCGTATAAATTGTAGGGCTCGTGGTTCATTCGACGCCGATATTCACCGTCGACGCAGATCGGCCCGTAGATCTTTCGGAGAATTTTTCTCTCAAACACCCCAAGCGCTGCCTTATGGCGGTACCAAGGTATATAAAGTCTTTAACTACCTCGAAGCTGTAGTTCTCAAGTTCCACAGTTGGTCCGAGTCTACAGGACGTCTTGCGCGTTGATACCATCAGCTTGGTCTTCTCGCCGTTTACTGCCAGACCCACTTTGGCAGACTCCTTTTCAATTTGTTCAAAGGTGGCTGTTACCGCTCGCAATGTTCGACCCATTATATCGATGTCATCGGCGTAGGCGAGTAACTGGTGTTGTTTGGTGTACAGAGTGCCATTTCTGTTCACCTTTGCGTTTCGTATGACCTTTTCCAGTAGGATGTTAAAAAGATCACACGACAAACTGTCACCTTGTCTGAATCCTTGTTCGGTAGTGAAGGGCTCCGATAGGTCCTTTCCTACTTTAACGGCTGACCTTGTGCCACTTAAAGTTATCCTGCATAGCCGTATTAATTTTGCAGGAATGCCGAACGCAGACATGGCTTTAAACACCTCTGAACGGATAGGGCTGTCGAATGCGGCTTTATAGTCGACAAATAGGTGATATGTGTCGATGTGTTTTTCGTGGGTCTTTTCCAGGATTTGGCGCAGAGTGAAAATCTGGTCTATGGTCGATTTGCCAGGTCTGAAGCCGCATTGGTATGGTCCGATGATGTCATTGACCATTGGCTTCAATCGTTCACACAACACACTGGATAGCACTTTATATGCGATGTACTTATTCCTCTATAGTTGGCACATATCGTCTTGTCTCCTTTTTTGTGCACGGGACACAGGATGCTGAGGTTCCAATCATTGGGCATGCATTCATGTAGCCAAATTGTGTTAATCAGCTGGTGCATGCTCCTGACCAGCATCTGGCCACCAGCCTTGAATAGTTCGGCTGGTAACCCATCGGCTCCTGCTGCTTTGTTGTTCTTGAGCCGATTAATTGCTTTTATGACCTCATCTTGGCTAGGTGGTATACACTCTATACCATCATCTCCTATTGGTTCTGGGGTATCTTCTTCATCGCCACTATTTGATACTAGCAGCTTTTCGAAATGCTCCTTCCAGATCCTCAACACGCTGTCTGTATCTGTCACCAGGTTTCCTTCTTCATCTCTACAGGAGGATGTGCCTGCACCAAAGCCTTCGGTTTGGTGTTTTACTCGTTGGTAAAATTTCCGGACTTCATTCTGACTCCTGTACATCTCGATTTGCTCACGCTCACGTTTTTCTTGTTCTTTCTTCTTTTTTCTGAAAACACGTTTCTCCTCTCTCCTTTTCTCCCGATAATTCTCCATCACGTTACGTGTTGCTACTGTCTGCAGGGTTGCCCTATACGCTGCGTTTTTCACATCAGTAGCAATACGACACTCCTGATCGTACCATGGGTTTCTTGGTGGTGGTTTTTGGTACCCAATTGTTCTTTTTGCTGCAGTTTGTAGGGAGTGGGCAATTCTTTGCCATTGTGCTTCTATACTATTATCGGGACAAGAAGTGCTTTCTTCAAGCAGATGGGTAAGTTGAGCGGAGTAGGCCTCGGCTACCTGTTGTGTTTGCAGCTTTTCGACGTCGAGTTTCCGTGTTGTATTAGATCGCACCTTTGCTGCAACATTTAGACGGGTGCGTACCTTGGCTGCCACAAGGTAATGGTCCGAATCGATATTCGCTCCTCGGATCGATCGGACGTCTAAAACACTGGATGCATGCCTTCCGTCTATCACAACATGATCAATTTGATTTCTCGTTACTTGATCAGGAGAAATCCAGGTGGCCTTGTGTATATCGAGATGCTTGAATCTGGTGCTGCTAACTACCATGTTTTTTGCTGCCGCGAAGTCAATCAACCTCATGCCGTTATCGGATGTTTCTTCATGAAGGCTGAATTTTCCGACGGTGGGGCCAAAGATATTTTCCCTTACGATTTTTGCATTAAAATCTCCTAGCAGAATTTTAATGTCATGGCCAGGGCAACGGTCATATGCTGTTTCTAGGCGCTCATAAAATATATCTTTGGTCTGTTCATCTTTATCTTTGAGCATGGGCGCAAATTAGACTGATGTAAAAGAACTTCGCTTTTATACGGATTATACAAATATATACTGGAGTGAATATATCTCCTGTTAACCATAAATCCGCAGCCAAATTCATGTCTCGTTTCAAGCTATAATACAGGGCGTAATCGTCTGATTTACTTACGCCTGTCCCTTTCCATATTTCCTGTAAGGCAATAATATCGGCTTTGTACTTCTTTATATCCGCCAATGGTATAGCGTGCGCACATTCCAAGTGCTCGTTAATCGTGGTCCTTTATACGTTTGCGGGGGTCGTCAACATTAATAGTTGAGAAAATTAACCCGAAATTCAACCCATTTTTTTTATAGTTCTTATGGGTGAACTCGCGGCACATATTAGCTCACTATTTCATCGGGTGACAGAATAGCTCCCCAGGTGGCACCGCGGGGAGGTCAGTGTCCACAATTGAGATGAAAGAGGGACCAAGATAAGCCTGGGCTTCGCCATGTTAAAGCTAATCAGAGCCGTTGCTTGGTATCTATCATCCCCTGTAGGAAATATATATGAAAGAAAATACAAAAGATATGCTTGAAATTATTTTGGAATGCAAAAAAATTGTTTAACGAAAGAAAACTATCATTGAATTCTTCCTGCGCCCTTACAACCAAAAAAATAAAAAGTTTAAAATGGCACTGCGAAAACATGGTAACTCATGTAAATTTTTCCGACAGTTGGAAAAGCTAGCCAAAATGGTTTACGCAGATAAAGAATACGATTGGCATATAAAAAAATTAGTTGCGGGTTGGAAAAATGTTAAACCGAGATTTTAAGAGCGCTGTTCAAAGGTGCCCCCTCTCCCTTAAGTGTCAAACTTTTATGTTGTTAAAAATTAATAACTCAACTAACAAATATTAATAAATATACAATTTTATATATTTCATGCTATTATTATACATTACATAGTGATTAATATTCCAAAAATATATATAAAATATATATATTTCAGGACAAAATAAAAACATGAAAATTCTTACTGAGTACATTGTGACAGTAAGAATTTTTCGATTCTCAGTACACAACTCGAAAATTGTATACCAATTACGCCAAAAAGAAAGTATATTTCTTCCAAACTAATGTCAGATTTGGATTTCTAGTACCTCCTCCACAAAATGGTCAAAATCTAAAAATATAACGCGAACGGACTTAAGCAAACAGTGCATACCTAGATAATGTTCAAAGATGTGACCTTCCCTGCAAGTGGCAACATTTTGAAAAATGTTTAATCCAATATCAAGCGAATGTTTAATCCAATATATATAGTAATATATATTTAAAACATAAATCAAGGTTGAAGATGGGGAAATTGGTCCACTTTCTGAGGTACCTCTCCCACACGAGGTCAAAATTGTGCTGAAATTACATTTAATTATATTATGCGAACAGAGCATCCCATTTAAACAAAACTTTGCAGAAACTAATACTTTAAACAAACATGTATAACATTTGAAAGTGGGACTTAGCGGCCAACTTCTCCTAGTAGCTCTTCCACCACGGTCAATATTTTTTTTTAAAGTTGTAAACCATATGAAGCGTACAAAACATCCAAATACCATGCAAACGTTGCACATCGTAACATTTTTTGTAAATTTGTTAATCCGATATCAATCGTATGGAATGCCCGATATGAAAAAATTCGCACATCCTAAAATTTCTTTCGAAAATGGAACCATCGTTCTACACCTTCCGGTACCTCCCATACAAAATGTCAAAACTTTGCTGAAATATTATTTTATAATATCGTCCGAACCCACTATCCTTCTAGAGTCTCTCCTCCAAAAAGAGAGAAATTTTAAAGCTTATTTGATCCAAACGTTGCAAATAGTAATAGTAATAGTTTTAACAAACATAGATCAACTTTATTTATTTCTTCTATCTCGAGTCATTTTGCATCTTTTTGTTTGCTATGTTCTTGAACCACAAACTAAAAATTATCAGATGAGGGGTTTCATCTAAAGACGAGAAACACATAAATATTCGTATTTTCCAATCTTCTGTTTCCGCTTCTGCTCGATCCTTGCTTAAAAATCCATATATCTACGAACATCATTTTTTTCGAATAAACTGTACATAATTAAAGAATTAACATAAATATATCTCATTATGAGAAATACCTTAATAACATTTATTCGCGGTAGGCAAAGATCTGTTAAGATAATAGACCCAAGTTGACACATAAACTCCATCTTCGGATTTAAAGCAGATTTGTTAATTATTACGATGTGCAATCAATTGATCAAATTGGATACCGGCTCACTTTAAATGAAATTTACAACTTTTTCCCATATTTGTACATAATTTAAGTAGGGTAAATATATTGCGATAAGCAAAGTTTTGGTGAAATTGAATATTCCGTTCATTTCATATGAGATGGACAAGTTTTCAAAATGTTGGCCTTTTGTTGGCGAGATAATAGAAAAAAGGAAGGATGAATCCCAATGTACAACATTATACAGCGTTGGTTAAAATAGGTTGTGCAAAGTTTAGTTGAAATCTGACCGTTCGCATATTAGTAAATTTTTTACCATGAACCAATACAAGCCACGCGAGCGCGACTTTCTGAAGAATTTGTTTCCGGGCCGTTTGATGTCGAAAAGTGGTGATTTGGACTGGCCACCGCGTTCGCCCGATTTGACGCCGCCTGACTTTTTCTTGTGGGGATATTTGAAGTCAAAGGTTTACGTTAACAAGCCAAGGACCGTAGAAGAGCTCAAGGACAACATTCGTGAAGAAATAGCCGCTATTCCGGCCGAAATGTTGGCAAAAACGATGGAAAATGCAGCAAAAAGGGCACAATACGTCATCAACGCCAGAGGCTGCCATTTGAGAGATATATTCAAAAATTGATGTAAACAAATCTACTTGGGACAAATTAAATGATTAACATTGCCAACCGCCAAATTTTTATTTTTTTCTTTGATTAAAAAAAAATAACATGAGTCCGTCGAATATGGGCAACCCTGTACTTTACTATCTTTAGATTCGATCTAGACTAGGTAAAAATGTTTGGATGATATTTGGATACTCAGTTCGTTTCATATAATATTTCCAAATGTTGACTTTTGTGGAGAGGTACTAGAAGCAGTGGGCTGATATTCCTCATCTTCCAACTTGATTTAAGTTTGGAAGAAGTATTACGACTAGTATTAAAACTAGACGAAGAAGTATTACAACTAGACAAAAGTGGCAGACGACAGCTCCGCGAAATGAACTGTACATTGTGAATGCTTTCGTAGTTGTTGGCTCCGACAAAAATTTTGATGGATATATTGTCCAAGTGACCACGGACCAGAGGCAGACATGGTTTTAGTGGTACCCTTAACATTGATGAGAACAGTCAAATCGGTAAAATCCTTACCGTTCCACGACGTGGTGGCACGGATTTGCTCGGAGCGTGGGTAACTTTGAACATGATCTTTTTTTCAAACCATGTTTCAGGCATTCGTTTCAATATTGGCACAACGAGCCATATCTTCGTATTAATTTTTTTAATCATAATTGGGACTTGTAGACTGATATTCAACTAATCAGTTTATCGATTTTAAATTGCAATTTTAAAAGTAATTAATCGATATTGACAGCAAACTAATGATCACTATCATACCAAAGCATGTAGAACCCATATGCCAGTTCTCACGGCGTTAAACGACGTTGTTCACTCTCAAGGCATAGGCAGAATGGATCCGTTGAACCATCCGTCTCCTTATTTGTTTTCAAAAAGGCAACAATCACAAGGAAACGATAACATCAACTCTTGCGGATGATGTGCGTTGCGCTTCGAAATTAAATATTTTTAATAAAAACGCTTAAAGCGATGCGAGCACTTCAAAATTATGAACATGAATGAACACCTCTTTATTTAATTATATCATAATAGTTATCCATAGAAATTTCTATTTGGTAATTTTTTGGTATGTACCGTACTGCAAGAATCCACTATTTTTTACAACGATAACACTTTTTTCTTTAATGATATCGAAAAAATAGTAGAAACTCGTAGATTCTTGCAGTACAGGAACAGACCTTTTATTACCACTTTAGTACTAATTTCCAAAAACAAATTATACATAACATTCTATTTTAATAGCTATATAAGGAGTTTCATATTTTTATCTCTATCGGTTCTATTGTAAAATAATATTGGCAACATTTTAGTACCAATTTTCAAATAATATTTTTGTCAGTCATTCTATTTCTTTCTACATATAAAGTTTCAGATATACAGTGACGAGCAGAAATGAGTACATGTTTGCACATTAGACACGTTTTACGTATAAAAATAAAAATATAAATTGGCACCAAATTATCGTTCGGAATGATGTCGAAACTTTGTACTGAGCACTGTGTGAATTCAAAATTTTGCTCACGAAGATATTCTCTCACGTATTTTGTAGTATATCTTTGATCTTAGCTACCTAAACTGACTGATATGACTCTACAATGATCTAAATGGACATCTTTCATTGTTATATTGTCATTTTTTTTAACATCGGTCCAGGACTCACAAGTTAAAGTCTACGCATACCATGGCAATTCCTCAACCGTGTTTCACATTGGGCCTTTGAATTAGTTTTCATCGCCAAAAATACGTATCGTTGGATTGAAAACGGTTGAATTTGGATTCGTCGGACCCGATCACACGTTTCCAGTCGACCACAGTTCATCTTTTGGTCTAGTTGAAAAGTCTTTACCCTTATTTTGCAGTTTGTTTCCTATAATACAGGTTTTTAGTCTTTTTTTTAATGCTGCTATATCCAATGTCGGGAAGGGCTCTTTACGCCGTTCAATGACTAACAGGTTTGACGAGTACTTACGAAGAATATTTTGGTGTTGAAACTTATCAAATTACATTTACCTTATCATTAGACGTGGGTCCACACAATTTATAAGCGGTGTACGACCTCTAATTTGAGGTTTGGGAACAACGGAACACCGTTTTTGTACCCATATGACCAATAATTGACACAATTTAAGTCCCTTTGCAATTTTCAGTGTAGAGCAGATTTTTCAGCTTTTTCCGAATGGCCTTTTCAGTGGTTATTATATATATTTCTTCTTGAATTTTGTACAATTTTTTAGTAGACGGGATTTGAATGATGTAAAACTTATATATTTTCTTAAAAAAACTAATGAAAACCAAAAAAAGTTTTCAAAAACGTGATTTTACATTCCTTTTCTGCACATTATTAACAAAAATGCAGACGTGCAAAAGTGAGTACATTGGGGTTGATTTCGTTTTCTTTATTTGTTCTTAGTTATTTTTAAGAGTTGGATTTTTAAATTTAGGTCGTTTTGTTAAGTACAAAATGCCCAATAAATTGTAACCAACATTTTTGAATTAGCTTTTTTAGTTTAATTTTTATGACGTAAAAAGTGTCCAAGATCCAAACATGTACTCGTTTCTGCTCGCCACTGTATATTACTACCTGTTCCATTGTAATATAATATTAAGTACTACTTAGTATCTTTAATACTAATTTCCTAAATTTGCTCACATATTCCCCTTCGCCTATTATTGACTATCATACCAAATTTCAGAGTTCTAATTCAAACCGTTCTGGAGTAATACAGTTGTTGGTATGTTTTAGCACCATTTTAATACTAATTTGCAAAAAATATGTTTGTACTACATTCTATTTGTAATAGCTAAGCTTCGTACCAAGTTTAAGAAATGTATCTCTACTGTCTCTATTTAAATATATTATTTAGTACTTTTTAGTACCTTCCCTTATTATTGACAAAGCTGCATACCAAATTTCCTAGTTCTATTCCACAAACCGTTCCGGCGTAACACAGTTTTAGTAATTTTTAGTTCCTTTTAGTACTAATTTCCAAAATATATTTTTGCACCTCATTCTATTTGTAGTGGATGAAGCTACATACAGATATGTATATCTACCTATTCCATTCAAATATAATCTTTAGTACTTTTTAATACTTCTTGGTACTAAATTTCAATTTTTTTTTTTACACATTCCACTTCGCTCGTCGTAGACAAAGCTACGTGCCAAATTTCAGACTTTCTCATCTAACCATTCAAGCACAATTCAGTTTTTAATACTTTTTAGTACGAATTTCCAAAAACCCCGCCTTATCACACGCCTACGCAACAAACCCGACCTACATGCCAAATTTCAAGTTCTAGCTTTAACCGTTTCGTCTGGGCGTTGATGATCAATCAGTCAAGGGGTAAACAAAATGTACGCGTTGAGCGTTTTTTTTTTTTTTTGTTGTTATCGCGTTAACGCACGCGAAAAGTTAATGTATATTTAACTCCGAAGCGCTGCGCACATCAACTTCAAGCTTTAGTGTTATCAAGCTTGTGGTTGTTGTATTTTCGATAACACATAACGCGACGGATGGCTCAACGCGAGCATTCTGCTTGGCCCTTTACTTATAACGCAACTCTTTTATTTATATATATATAGATTAAGTACAAAACTAAATTTAATCGCATATCTATTGAAGTATTTACTTTTTATTCGTCGTGTTCATCGACATAGGTTTTTGTCGTTTTCGTTAGATTCTTGCTGTACGGGAACAGACCAAATGTGAACTTGAAGCAATAATAAAAGTTAATGTAATCGATTAGTACATTCGTTGACAAATCGATCTAAAAATACCTATCTTCTTGCACCGCATTCGTAGTTTTAATTATGTTTTACTGCGAATGTTTCCAAATCAACTACATCATAGAGCTGCAGCAATTACAAATCATCATAATGCAATTCAATCATCCAAAAGTGTAGATCATGGTACAATTATAAAAGGTAACAGCAAATCCCAGCTGATTTGATTCCAACGTAATACTAGTGTCAATATGAATTTGACAAATTATGTTTTTAAAAATCACCCAACAGGAAAATTGGGAACGCATACAATTTGAAATTGTTCTTTATTAAATGTGCTCCCGTATTCAATTTACTCAATCTGCCTGCTGGGAAAGTTTCAAGAAGCAAATCTTTCTTCAAGGAATAACTCGCTATTCCCAGCATTTTCATATGTGTTATACATATATGTGGCAATGGCACAATTAAAGGAAAGATGTGAACGCGATAGAAATATAAATTTGAAAGATTTTCATTCATGTTTTTCAATTCTTATTTTGAGGATTCGAAAATATTTCATTTTCAAAATAAAAATAATTTGATGATAATTTGTTTGTTTGTTTACATTTTTCTGTCAAATGAGTTGACACTAGTAGAACTTACAACAACAAATTTCCATGTGGTTGTTGTATCGTTTTTTGTACAACAACACTTGCTGTTACCTTCTATTATTATGCCATGAGTGTAGATCATAATAATGCCATGCAGGTTGTCACACAGCAACAGCAGCAGCAGCAGCAACAACATAATAAAACTGAAGCCATTAAAAAGGGAATGTCGAACAGTTTGGAATTTGTTAAAGGCCAGGCCAGTAAAATTGCCCAAATGTTTTCAGTGAAAAATTGATGAACACAACATTCAGACAGACATCATCAATTATATTACATCAAAAATATATCATCAATTGTGGGAAGGCAAGGCACCTGGGATGATGATGATCACGTCGGAAAAAAATTTGATTGGTATGCAGATGGAAAGGATCAAATATAGACTCCGTCATTGAATTGGAATTGGTCTCGTCATATAGCTGTATCGTCATCAATGATTATTGTATAACATGTAATCTTAAGTAGTTTTGAAGAAGGGGTCTTGAAGAATTTTTGTTTGGAGTTTTACAAAATTCTTCTCATAATGAATGGAATCATGACTGCCTCTCTCTTTTTGTAATTCTATTTATCAATACGAAGATACAAGAGTTTAGGGATAAATTGTGAAGAAAAAAGTTGTTACAATTCAAGAAGAGATTTGTTTTTGCTATAATCAAAATTTAATTTTTATCGAATGTAACAATTTCCTTTTTTCTCAACTATATCTCAATATTTTTTCTCACAGTTTGCAGTACAGCATTCACACGAATAGTGCCACAGACTTGTTTTCTCCAGCCGAGATTGTTTAATATTTTTATCTGTACCCAGAATCCGAATATATAGAATTTTTTTTTTTTTTTTTGCTTAAAAAATATCTTTCTCAATGCTTATCCGTTTATTTTATTGAAACAAAATATAATGAATTTCATTCCAAAGATTTCTTTTAAATAACAAATTCAACAACAAGAACTGTTTTTATCCTGCGCTGTGTCATCACTTCCTCCCCCCAAACACCCACCTTCATTTCCTTAAATGTTCTTCAAAGAAGCAATTTAGTAGAAGATACCAATCAACCTTCATACCCCCAACCTTCCCTGTTTTCTGAGGGAGCCTTAAAGCTAAAAAAATAATTAGTTTATATTTCTATTCTATCTATTTTAGTCATACGGAATAATTATGTTGTGTGTAATCTAAAATTTTAATATATAGTTTCCTTTTTAAATAAGCTTGAAAATTTAAGTTATTAATAGTGTGTATATTTTTTGATATATATATTTATAATAAACAAAAATATTAATGAAATAAAAAAAGTAAAAAAAAGCATGAAGAGTTTGGTGCACATAAAATCGGATGAAAATAGATATGGAAGCTATATTCAAATATGAACCGAACTTGTCACAGGTTAGGCTATACAAATTTATGCACGTTTTGTTCGTAATGGACATATTTTGGGTCCTTGCGTCCTACTTAAAATCGGACGAAACTATATCTGAACCGACTTTCACAAAACATAAACAAATAATATCTATACTAATAAAAGAGTAAAGTGATTGGCTGACTGATTTAACGATTCATCAACGCACAGACGAAACGGCTGAAGCTAGAATCTTGAAATTTTGGGTGAAGGTCACTCTTGGTCCAAAGGTGACAGATAAGGCTGGGTTTTTTGGAAATTCGCACTAGAATGGTACGAAAAGTACTAAATGTGAAACCATTTGTATTTGGCGAACCGGTAGAACTAGAACTCTGAAATTTGGATTGGTGGTCGCCGATGGAGTGTTAGATGTACCAAAGGGTTTTTGGAAATTCGAACTATAACTATACGAAAAGTACTAAAATGTACTTAATTTGGTACAATTTCGTAGGATCACTATTGGGGTATGTAGGAAGTTTTAGAAATTTGTAGTAAGTGTACTAAATTTGGTACAATTTTGATTGTGGGTGAAGCGATAGAGTTGGAATCCTGAAATTTTGATTAAGGATCACTGTGGAGGTGTAGGATTGGGGTATGTAGGAGGTTTTGGAAATATGGTACTACTATGTAATAAATTTAGTACGATTTGATTTGTGAATGCACCGAAAGAGTTGGAATCCTGAAACTTGGATTTAGGATCACAGTGGGGGTGTACGATTGGGGTATGTAGAAAGTTTTTGGAAATTTGTACTAATGTGTACCAAAGTTGGTACAATTTATGTTGTGGATGAAGCGATAGAGTTGGAATCCTGAAATTTAGATTTAGGATCACTGTGGAGGTTTAGGATTGGGGTATGTAGGAAGATTTGGAAATTTGTACTACTGTGTACTAAATTTTGGTGCAATTTGAATTGTGGGTGAACGGATAGAGTTCGAATCCTGAAATTTTTTGGATCACTGTGGGGGTATTGGTTTGAGTTAAGTTGGAAGTTTTGGAAATTCGTACTATTGTGTACTATATTTGTTACAATGTGAATTGTGCGTGTACCGATAGAGTTGGAATCCTGAAACTTGGATTTAGGTTCACTGTGGGGGGTGTAAGTTTGGGTTAAGTTGGATTGTTTTGCAATTCTTACTACTGTGTACTAAACATTGTACAATTTGGATTGTGGGTCAACCGATAAAGTTGGAATCCTGAAAATTGGATTTAGGATGACTGTGGGGTGTAGGATTGGGGTATGTAGAAGTTTGGGAAATTTGTACTAATGGTACCTAATTTGGATTTGATTGAACCGATAGATCTCGAATCTTGAAATTTGAAGTTATAATCACTCTTGGGGAGTAGGATTTAGGTACTAAATGGTACCAAATGGTGGTTAGGATCTATGTTGGTGTGTTGGATTAGGGTATGCAGGAAGTTTTTGAAATGTTTACTAATGGGTACTTAATGGCATTTAATTTGGTACAATTTGGATTAACAGTGAATCGATAGACCTGGAATCCTGAAATTGAGTAATAAGATTTCCATTGGATTGCATAATGTAGGTATGATGGAAATTTGTACTTATGTGTTCTAAGTTGGATTTAGGTGATCCGATGGAATCCTGAAATTTGGAACTAAGATTGGGGTATATGGGAAGTATTGAAAATTTGTTCTTATGATTGTTAAATAGGTAGTTATGGAAATTTATATTAACGTGTATTAATTTGGATTGGGTGGAGCTAATGGTCGGTATTGGGTTATTGTTTTTCAAAATAGTTATAACAAGAGTAAAAAGGGTAAAAAGATTACACCCAATAAAGTATAGTGGTAGATTTCTGTTGCGGTGAGAATTGGTGTATAGGGTTGAGATATAGAGGTAGTTTTAAAAAACGTACTATAAGAGAACATATGTACTAAATGGTTCTTAAATTTTAATAATGGTCGGTATTGGGTTTTAAATACTTCCCACATTCCCTAACGAAGTAGCGGGTATATGCTATTATAATAAAAATTTGTTTTAGATTTCAAATATGTTTTTTTATAAATTGAAAATAACACATTAATAAATGTCTTCCTCCGTATACAGTCAGCGTTGAGTGCGTTTTTGATCATTATAGACTCAAGTCAATACGTTATGCCAAATTTCGTGGAATTCGAAAACTATATTGGGACTTTGGTGAACCATATATATTAAATCAGTCGAAAATATATATGGGAGCTATATCTAAATCTGAACAGATTTTCAAGAAAATTTACACTCATCATTCCAGTTTCAATTCAGTACGCTATGCCAAATTTCGTGCAAATCAAAAGATATTCTTTGGTACACCATTTTCTTTAAATCGGACGAAACTCTATATGCAACCTATATCCAAATCGTACGATGTGCCAAATTTCGTGCAAATCGAAAGACATATAGGGTCTTTGGTGCACCACTTACATAAAATCGGACGAAACTATATATGGGAACCGATTTTCACAAAACTTAGTACTTAGATATAGCTCTCAATATAATATTCGTTGGAGTTTAGGTACATCTTGCAGCGGTTGACACGAAACGTACCAAATTGAGACTATAGCCTTTTTTAATTGGTGCAGATGCAGACACAGCTTAAATATACATTACAAACGGGTATGTGATTGAGATTAAATTTATGTAAATAAAATCGATTTACATAAATTTGTCCCATTGTAGCAAGCCGTTTTCAAGCCATCAGAGTATTTTTGCATATAGGCCACCTTTTCGGGACAAATGGGCGAACGCGTGGGAACAGGTGGCCACGAACGAAGTACGGACGACAATCGACTTCCATATGTTTCAATTTATCCTTGGGATAAATGGATTCGTATATATTTATCGGCCAGAATCAAATAAATTCCCAAAGCGGCAGCTGATAACAGTCCGACATGGTGCACTGCGTGGTGTACAGTATAAAACTGGTTACATAGGATTTTTTTGGTTTTCCTTCAGGTGTTATTTTTTCTCTGAGAACAATAAATTCAATCTTTTATAAAAACATTGAAAATTGTAATATTTTATCGCACTATTTTTGGTACTTCCCAATAACAATAATAAAACCTGTGTGTTATTCCATATATTTCCGCAGATCATTAATATATGTAATATTAAGTTTTCGCACTCTTTTTGTACGAGAGCTCGAATGTTATGACGTTTTTCCAACAAACAATCATCAAAGTCACGTTAATTTTAGATCGACGCCGTCCATTAAAATTACATTGCATAATAACGATTTGCGGCTGTGGTGGCAACCCACTTCGTTGCATATGTTACGAATATTTTAGGTACATTGGCCCAAAAACGTCGCAACATGTGAGATGTCCTTAAAAAATTCGCAATGAGTGAGAAACATCCCAGCTTGTAATGTAGTAATTTTTTTGCTCAGATATCGGGTGAAATATTCTAATATAGTCAAAATTCAATTAAAAATAGTTAAAAAAAATTGATTTCTTTGCTGTCCTCAAATCATCCCTCTGATATATATATATATATATATATAATTTTTTTTGAATTTGGTTAAGTTTTTCCTTAACCTCACATATTCGGCTCGCTAAGGACCAAATGTTTCGCACTTACGCCTTTTTACCTTTCTTGCCTTTTTTATTTTATAAGATTTAGTTTAATTTTTAATTCAATTAGATTGTAGGTATTTTTAATTCAATTAGATTTTAACTATTTTTAATTCAAGTCGATTTAAGTATTAATTTTAATGTAAGTTTTAATGTATTTTTAAGTTCACTAGGTTTAAGTTTTTTCGTTTTTTAATTTAACTTTAACTTATTTTTTTGCCCAACTCTCACTGGCGGTTTCTTCCTTTGCACCCACTTTAGTTTATTGTTGTTGGATCTTCGGTATCGTTGGTTTGTGAATCTATAAAAAACTTTATTTGTTAATGTCACTTGAAATCTTTGTTTGTTGTCACTTTGTCACGGGGGGAAACACTTGCGCGCGGTTTGACGATCGAAAAAGACTAGCCAAACTGAAATTTGCAATGTCATAGCAAACCAGTTTGAGCAGTGCGAATTTTCCATATTTTGAAATTCAGCACTGGAATTTACCGGTGGCTACATAAACATATGTGTGGGTGTATGTAATTTTATTTGCATTATTTACATTGTTTACATGTAAATGTGCCCAGTGCCGCTTATGTTTATGTAGCCGCCGGCAAAATATTAACCGACAGCTTTGGGCTGTTTGTACTGTAGTACACTGCCGCATACGACATTTTTGCCGCCGGTCAAAGTTTTAATGACAGCTGTGTGCTGTTTTTAATTTTTATGTTTCTCTAAAGAAATGTTATTCTATAGAATTTCGAAATCATTACATTTGACCTGAAGCTTCTACTTCTTTGAAATAAATACAAATTAAATCTTACCATTTCCAACGATTCCACTACCCCTTCTATATTTGTACGCAATCATGCTGCCCAATCTATCATGTTTCACATATGAATGTAATTATTTCGAAATATTCTACACAAATTAGCAGAACCTTTTGGATTTCCTAACGAATGAGCAAATTTCCAAAATTGTATAAAATATACTTCAGCTGCATTTAAACTTAATTTTAAAATGTAAAAAGAATAATGAATGTATACCGGTGGGGTGTGACAGAGGTAATTTTGGGACTTGGTGGTTGTCTCTTTCGCACCCTACTTTATTTACCCTTTATTTATTTTACAAATATCACCTTTTGCTAAATCTAAATATGCGATACAAGAAACCCCGGAGCCGGCCGGGTATAATTAAAATTTCACAAAGACACTTTTTTGCTGAATATGCAATACAAGAAACCCCGGGGCCGGGCCGGGTAAAATTAACTTTTTCAAAAAGCAACTTTTGCTTAGTCTGAATATGCGATACAAGAGACCCAAGAAATCTTGATGAATATGAATTTCAAAATATATTTTGCTAAATGTTTGTCTTTCGGATATATTTTGTTGTTTTGTGTATGTTTTTTTTTTTGTAAAATTTTAAAAAGTTTTATCGTTTTCCGTGGAGTAAAACTAAAAATGTAACAATGTGTTACATTTATATGTGATTGTTGTTAGCAGTCAGTTAGCTTTAACAATAAAAGGCACGTGAGTTATAGAGAACAATATGATCTTTACTTTCTTTCAATTTAATTTACAAATAACATTTTCGAAAATTGTATATGCTTCTCCTTGCTTAAGCATTTAGTAAACAAATCTGCAATGTTATTATACGTAGTGACGTATTCCAATTCAATGCTCCTGCTTTCAAACTTTTCAGCAACAGGGTTTTCCACCGTAAACTGAGCACTTTGGTTATCACATCTAATAGTAATCGGCGACTCGATAAACTCCTCAAGACCAATTTCTTCTAGTAAACTTCTGATGTAAACCACTTCCTTGGTGCCTTGACACATTGATATATATTCCGCTTCCATTGAGCTGAGCGCGACTATTTTCTGCTTCTTCGATTCCCATGTTGGACCTCCAGCAAGAAAAAGAAAAAAACACTAAACGATTTCCGATCCACAATGTTGGATTCCCAGTCGGCATCTGTATAACATAGCAAACCATTAGTAGAATTGTATGACAACATACCTGTTGGATTCTGCTTCAAGTATCTCAAGACATTTTTGGCTGCAACAAAATGCTCCTTATGTGGATGACTATTAAACTGTGAGAGCTTCGATACAATGTGTGATATGTCTGGACGTGAAGCTACAGCTAAATATGTCAGCGTTCCTATTAACTGATTGACTGATACTTTTTTCGTGTCAAATCCAATACATTTTTCCTCTTTATAATTATCCAAGATCGATCCAGCAACAAAAGGGGTAGACAATGGCTTACATAGTTCCATATTCCATTCACGAAGTATTCCCTGAGTATACGACGACTGATGTACTAATATACCTCCTCGAAGACCACTTTACTTTATCTCCATTCCTAAGTAGTATTTCACTGGACCTTTATCAATGTTTAATGTGTTCTCCCTCGAACATGCGAGTAAGATGTCCTCGACATAAATCGCCAATAACACCAACTCATCGACTTTTTGTATTACGTACAAGCAATTGTCGGTCTTGGTACGTAAAAAAATTTAAATCAATCAATATTTGGTTTATCGTACTATACCAATCTCTTTCTGCCTGTTTGAGACCTAAATAGATTTCTTCAGCTTGCAAACTCGATTTGGGTTCTCAGCATCTACAAACTTAGGCGGCTGCCGCATGTAAACCTCTTCTTTCAAATCACCATTTAGAAATGCAGAAACAATATCGATATGGTTGACCAGCATCTTCCTTATAACAGCAACAGCAAACAACATTATAATAGCAGTAAATCTCACCACAGGAGAGTATGTCTCATTGCAGTCTACACGAAACTTTAGAGAAAAACCTTGTGCAACCAGACGTGCCTTGTTGTTTATAATGTTGCCAGAAGGGTCTCTTTTGGTGACAAACACCCACTTACAACCAACGATATTCCTCTCATCTGGTCTCTCCACAAGTTCCCATGTGTTTTTTCTCATCAGTGATTCGTACTCTGCTCTCATAGCGTAGAATGCATCGCCTCTTCAACCGTACTCGGATCATTGTTTATTTCTGCCACATTATTATTGACATATATGTAGCCGTATTATTGGTTTCCGACCATAAGGAATGCGGCAGGTTAGAATCCACTAGCAAACACCGAGCCATTTCCAATACGGTTCTGTTCAGCCTTTCGGCAACTCCGTTTTGCTGCGGGGTGTATTTCACTGATCTGATGTTCTATACCTGTACCCCGTAAAAATCTTTGAAATTCATTTGACAAGTATTCTCTCCCATTGTCACGTCTTAGAACTTTCAATTTGCAGCTATTCTGCCTTTCCGCCACCTTGCAAAAATCTTTAAATGCTACAAGTGCATCCGATGTTTTCTTCAGAAAATATATTGACGCAAAACGCGAATAATCGTCAATAAACGATATGAAATATCGGTAACCTCCTTCACTTGTCACTCGCATTGGTCCGCATATATCCGAATGCACCAGCTCCAACGGCTGCTTGCTGAAAAGTTCTCCATAATTAGCAAACGGCTTGACAGTAATCTTGCACATAGCAAATGTCACACAATCTATTTCAGCTTTCGGATCTATGGCCAAACCTCTTACCATTTCTAGATTTTACATCTTTTCCATATATTTCCAATTTATGTGGCCTAGTCTACGGTGCCACAACACGTTATCACCTTTCCCGGTCACCATCATCAATTCCTCATTTACATTGAATTTTGTCACAAATATTCCACCTTTAGGCGGGGCTTCAAAAATCATCTGGTTATTTTTGTCTTTTGCGCACACATTCTCTTTCGTAAATTGAATTTTGTGTCCATGCTCAATTATTCTGTGGACAGACAAAAAATTTGCATTTATCTTTGGCATGAAGAGTACATTACATAAAGTAATGTCGGTAAACTCCGATGCCACCTGATGCCAGCATAACCTTCTGTTTGTATTCTCTGAGTGAAGAGAACAAACTTCTATTTCCACTCATGTGTGATGAAGCGCCGCTACAATCCACTCAAAATCATTTGAGTTAAAGCTGCTTGACCCTCTAACTGTCATTATCATTGCTTTGATATTGCAATTCGCCTTGATGTGGCCTCTCTTACCGCACGAGTAACAAGGAACATTCCGATGTCCCAGTTGTTCGCCGCTCTATTTTTCTTGCTTGCCTTTCTTCATATTCGCACGTCTGAAATTCGCCGCAAACACGTGTTCATCACTGTTAGACACTTTTTCGCCACGCCGCTGATGCTGTTCCAGCACTTTGACCTTCAACTCGGCAAAATGTCTCTACTCTCCATTGCCACTATGAAGCCCTCGTACTCGTCGGGGAGACTGCACAACAACAATAAGCTTACAAAATCTTCTGGCAATGAGACATCAATTTCTGGCAACGATTCAACCATAGAACTGAACTCATTAATTTGTTGTTGGTATCCAATTAATTCTTGAACTTTAAATCGAACCAACCTTTTGAATAAATTTACCTTCCTGGCGGGAGTTTTGCCAACATACCTGGTACCTAATTTATTCCAAGCGTCCTTAGCGCTTTTGCATGACTTCACATGTACTAATTCCAATGGCTTTATACAAAGCGTGATTGTTGCCAAGCTGCCCTTTCTTCAGCTGTTGCACTTATTGGACATGCTCCTTCTATAACGCTCCAATAACCCAAGGTGATTAATAAGCTCTTCATGTGGATCGACCAACTTCCATAGTTATCTCCAATCAGCTTTTCGATTTGCGCAGTACTTGCCATTATATTAGAATTCACGAATTAATACTTTCTAACTTCACGACACTTTAAACATTTATTCTTAAAGCTCTAGCACGTGGGCTGTTAGCTTTAGGAATAAAATGCACGTGAGTTATAGAGAACAATATGATCTTTACTTTATACGAAGGTTAAATGTGAAGTAATACAATGATATCCAAATCATAAGTATGAAGCCTCTTGTGAGAGAACATTAGTAACCTAGTTTTATGTCATTCTAAACTGTCTGCCAAAAAAACTCAGGGTCAAAAATTACATAAACGAAATAGACAGCAAATTAAGAAAATTAATATGAATTAGAGCTTGGAATGTGTATATTTTTTTAACTAAACTGGAAAAGACTTTCAGAAGCGAGAAAGTATTTAGAAGTACCTTTATAAGAAGTATTGTGTATAATGGATGTTGGAGAATTGATCAATAATTTTATACGGTTTTGATGGTTCAACCTATCACAGTTTAGTTAAACAAATATTTTTAGAAAATATTTTAGATAGTCTCGATCCGTCTCTACTTGTGACAGCAGTCATTTCAAGAAATGAGAATCCAAAATATAAAATTACAGCCAACTTGGCTAAAAAACGTGCCCAAACGCCCTTTTATACCGGAATTTCGGATGTACAGTTATATGGGGGCTACTTTAAAAATATCGATAGATTCCAGCCCGAAAAAAATAGTCCAATATTGATCATTTTTGGTAGGGAGATTTTCTATACAATGAGACCCCAAAATGCCAAATTACGGCCAATTCGGTTGAAAAACGTACCCAACATCGTCAAAATACCCAACATGCTGGATGCGTGGCCCGCCCACTTTTTCATAAATCACCTTTTCTAACATTAGTATTTTACACCCCCAATTTGGTGAAGCTGGCATGTCGGGATATATTTTATGCCACTAAAATCGCGATTTCAGCCATAGTGCACGGTAAGCAGAACTGATGACTTACCGCTTTAAGTTTTCTATACCGATTGACGATATGGAAGGGAGATTCTTTTATTAACGGCTCCGGAGGGGATTAAATAGAAGAACCGACCAAAAAATGACAAGGAGTCAAAGCTAAATTACTATCATTCATCGGACAAATCGTTCGAGAATTTAAATAATTTCTATACGTAGAGAAGTCATCAAATGTATATTTTATGTTTACTGCATGTTTTCGAAAATGTTTTTTTAAAACTTTTCACCGCAGCTTCCCAAAGACCGTCCAGCTTCATCATCCAGAAAGGGGTTTAAGGGAAAAATTGAACTTTTTGAATTTAAGGGCCTATTGTTAGATAAGAACTATATTCATCGGCATAATACGCTTTTTGAGCAAAAACATTTTTTTTGTTCGGAGCTCGTAGGAGCTTGTCCTTGAACGATATTGTGAGTAGTAAAGGATGTATTTTGTGAAAAAAAATCTAAAAAGGAATGATACGACTCGTAAAGCCTTGTCTAAATTATCTAAAACATCAACGAAATTTTCAAAGTATGATAAGTGACTTCTAATTGCACGAATTTCTATATTCATATCAAGAGCGGACACGTCGCGCAACTTTTTTTATTTATTAAATTTTTATATTTATTTACATTTCTGTATTTTGGCAATTGGCGACATTTAAATACTTAGCATTACATCACTAAATGTTAATATTTAATTTAAAAATATAAATATAGTAAACTTTCATACTAAAAGTGTTTCTTTTATTGAACATAAGTATTTTTTACAGGCAGACTTAAATTTCGAAATATTCTGTAGTGATTTTATATCTGGTGGCAATATATTATATATTTTACTACCAATATAATCAATCCTTTGATTGGTTTTTTCCAATCTACATCTTGCGATTCGCAGGTTGCTCTGATTTCTTGTGTGCACATTATTTTGGTTTTGTGGAATAGTGATTGTATGGTGGCCAATTTGTTTGATATTTTTGAAAATATAAACTAGAGTTTGATATATATATATATCGTCCATGAATAGGTAATACATTTAGTGCAAAGTCCCTATATAATGACTCTGTGGAATATCTCAAGGGCAAATTTTAATGAATTGTTAGACTTCTTTTAAGCATATACAATAGCCAAATAATTTAAATGTGATTGAATAAGTGATTCAAATATTAAAAGCTTAGTTCTTAAAATTAACTTATTTTGGATCTTATATAGGATTCCAATTGTAGGCGCTATCTTACTTTTAACAATGTCTATATGCAAATCCCAGGATAGATTTCATTGAAGTGTTACTCCTAAGTACTTAGTAGATAGTGTCTCATTAATGACTTCCCCATCAACATAGATGTTAAACGAAGTAGAATCATCTCTTGACAAATAAGGACGAAATCGAACTATTTTAGTTTTCCTTGGTTTTTAAGCAATCTATTCAATCGAGTAAATTCAACAATCGAAGCCGCATCACGTTCCATTCTCACTTTCAATTCAATATCATGCTTATAAAGATACAGTAACCATATATCATCAGCAAACATTATTAACTTGCCGTCAAGGGATAAATTTTTTATGTCATTAATGTATATCAAAAATAATAGGGGACCTAATCCACTTCCCTGCGGTATTCCAAAATTTATATCACCCATGCAACTTCTTGCCTCATTCATTTGAACATACTGTTTTCTGTTTGCAAGATAATCTTTAAATAACAAAATTTCCTTTCCGTTTACTCCATAATACTGCAATTTCTCAATTAAAATATTATGATCTCCCAAATCAAAAGCTTTGGTAAGATCAAAAAAGATACCAGCTATACCATTATATCCTCTGTCTAGTCCCAAACAAATATTATGGTTTAAATTTAAAATTGCATCCATCGTACTACAACTTTTCCTAAATCCAAACTGCATGTCATAAAGTAGATTATTGCTTTCAAAATAATCCGATAACTTGTCAAACAAGATCTTTTCAAATATTTTATCTACTATAGATAATACAGCAACTGGCCGGTAATCAGAATACGATTTAGCATCACATTTCTTAGGTATAGGTATTACCTTATGAATTTTTAATGCATCAGGATATATGGAAGTGCTTTTATTAAAAATGTTTGCAAATATAGGACATAATTCTTGTATGCATTCTTTAAGAAATATTGTTGAAATGTTGTCATAGCCAGGACACTTAATACATTCAAGCTTAGACACAATCGACAATATATCAGCTGGATTTATAGTGTTGATTTGGAACACATTACTTATCCCAGAAAGAGTCCTTGAAGCATTAATCGAATCATCAGGACTTATATTCATTTGATTTCTAATTTCAGATACAATATTAATAAAGTAATTATTTAAACAAGTAGCTTTGTCGCTATCATTTACTATTACGTTCCGATTAGAATCTTGTACATAAATATTTACGGGTTTTCCTCTTGACAGTGATTTGTTTATAAAAGCCCAGCATTTTTTGAGATCACTCCCAATTCTCTCTAAATTGTGAAGGCAATTATTTTGCCTAGACACTTTGTTTGCAATTTTGATCACTCTGCAATTTTGATCACAAGTAGCTTTGCCGCTATCACTTACTATTACGTTCCCATTAGAATCTTGTACATACATATTTACGGGTTTTCCTCTTGACAGTGATTTGTTTATAAAAGCCCAGCATTTTTTGGGATCGCTCCCAATTCTCTCTAAATTGTCAAGGTAATAATTTTGCCTAGACACTTTGTTTGCAATTTTGATCACTCTGCTTATTCATTTTAGAATTTCCTGATTGGCCATATCCCTATTCTTTGATCTTCTTCGTTTTTCCAATAATTTTTGCTTCAATAATATAAGTTTCTGAAGATTTTTATTTATCCATGGACAAATATCAAATTGGAGCATTGAATTAGTTTTAATTGTTGTACTCGATTGTTCAATGGCGTCACCCATAGAAGTGATTACCTCATCTACAAGTACTGAAACATTCATCTGGTTAGTATCCACGGGTAGCATGCTATGTAAAATTTCCCTTGCTTTACTGTAATTACAATATTTTTTTACAACTTTATTGGTTGAATTTTTAATTATTTTACACAATTATTTGCAGGAAAGCAGATTGTGATCTGTAAGATCGCATTCTACAGAATCTACAAATAATTGTTCATACAGTATTTTTCGGTTAATTGTACGTCAAAATTTGCACGAATTTTTGTTCAATTAACCGAGGAACCAATTATCCGAACCAGTTTGTTCAATTACAGCAATCATGTATAATTGGAACTACTAATGATTTAAAAAAATCCAATGTCAAATACAAATTACGCTTTCTTGCAGTTTTCCCTTAGCAATAAACATATGTTTTGAATTAAATTATGTCAGATATGTATGTAAAAAATGAGAGATTATTTGTCAATTATTATTATGCAATTAACAGGTGAAAAGTAAAAGGAAATTTATTTTTGATGACATGAATTTTGAACCAATTAAGCGGGAAAATCAATTAACAAGGTCTAATTATCCGAGAAAATTTACATGTATTTTGCTATGAAATATTTTTGCCCCGTCGCGTGGAAACCAATTAACCATAGGGTCAATTAACCGTAGGGCCAATTAACCGAAAAATACTGTATATATTACTGAATATATGGTCAATGCACGACCCACTTTTTGGCCATGTGACCATGTTATGCGCATTACAACAGTCCACAATTATCATTTCTGCAAGAATGTACTGCCTTATAACCAGGAATAGAATATACTTGCTTAATATTGTCTTGAAACCATGTTTCTTGTAAAGCAATACTATCGGGCAATTTCGCAAAAGTAGATAAAATATTTTTAAATTTGTTGAACTTTTCAATTTTATTTATTTTTATCTTATCACAATAACTTATAAAATTATTAATTTTCGTGAAATATTGATTTTTAATCATGAAGAAATAATGTATATAGGGTTAATACAAGAATTTAAGTTTTTCAAATAAAATTTTACGGCGGAGATTCATAATCTTCTGCATCATCACCATCATCACTCGATTCAACAACTTCTCTGTTTTGAACCATTGAGCGCCTACTAAAATGTTTGTTAGTTGTAGCGTCTATTAACATTTGGTCAACATCATCTTCAGATCTTATAAGTATTTGCTTAGAGATGTCACTCTTTTTGCAAAAAACTTTTCCATCTCTGGCGTAAACATATTTGAATCCAATTGACTTTAGCGATTTAGCATGGTATAACAATTTTAATGTATCTCTACTCAGATAATCATTAACAAAAACATCTTTGGTCTCTTCATGTTCCCTTAGTTTTGCTTTCGAACTCATAAATTTCTCTTAACGACACTTGGCTGCAAATTTCACAACAACAGTTTGTTTTTCATTCTTCTTCTTCACTTTCTTTGAAACAAATAAGCGGTATCAACTGATCTCTCCTCTAAGTCAACTCCAATACTCTTTGAGAGCGACAGCACGGCATCAACAGCATTAGCATTATCATTTATTTTTAAACCACTTATAACACAGTAATTTTTTACTCTCTCATCGTGCAGTATTTTGACTGAGTGCTGTCTTTACTTCATTTTTCAGTTTTTTATTTTCTCTTTCTATAGAAACAATTTTCTTTTTGTTTTCCGCCACATCTCTGAACACTTCATCAATACAAGTGTATAGTTCTTTTTCATTTTTCAAAAGTCTATCAAATGTTCTCTTAGTTAAATCAGAGCAACAAAAATGAAAGCTGATCTGAAATACGTCACATTGAATGTAACCATCACATTCCTCTTTGATTTCGTTTTTACAACGACCACAAATAATTTTTTTATTACCAACACTACGACGTTTTGTAATTTTAGGCATATTTATAAAGTTGATAGACACTTAATAGAGAATTTTTTTCTTTATATGATGAATGTATCTATGTATTTATGCGAATTTTATTTCACGGATAATATAATATATTTTGCAGAGCGATTGCTATAGAGACAAAATGCACGTCTAATCACCAGAGTTGCCAACTTCCATTCAGAACTTTTTAAACGGGGCCAATGTGGTCCGTGCCACCAAATTTGAGAAGAAGTCAATTCAGCGGGCGAAGTCCGCGAATTCCCAAATCAGCAGGATTATCTTCGGAAAATACAATGTTGGCCAAACATTTTGACCAACGTTGTCCTGTATTCTAAAGAGCAACAAAAGTTGACCATGTTAAAGGAAATTTCTTCAACCAAGATAGAACGAACGTAGAATCGGTCCAAAAGTATCTTTTGGAAAATTGTATATCAATCTCAGCGGTAATGGCTTTGAAGAGTTCAGAGGCCAAGACCGCACCACACAAATCTAGGCGTCGGAGAGAAATAGACTTGATAGGAGCTACTTTAGTTTTACAAGACAATAAATGAGTAGAAATGCCACTATTGGAGGCAATAATACGAATGTATACCACCCCCGCATATGCCTTCTCTGGGGCATCAGAAAAAATATGAAGTTTTGCGGGGCAATGAGGAACATAATTAACCCATCGAGGAATTTGAATATAATTGACGTCCTGGTACATCTTAACGAATTTCTGCCACGCACCTTACCTTGTAGACGGAAGCGAATCATCCCAATCAATGTGATCTAACCAACTAAGTTGCATTATAATTTTAGCTACAATTAAAACAGGGCCTAACCACCCAATAGGATCAAACAATTTGGCAATAGTAGAAAGCATTTCCCGTTTAGTGTAGACGGATTTTTTGGTAAGAGTTTTTACATAAAAAATAAAATAATAATAACAAAATAAAAATAAGATACATCTAATTGAGCAATGCCGAGAGGCTTTGAACTGCTAGTTTTAACAAAATCGAGAAGTTTAGTGTCGATCATTAGAAGTCCATTTCCGCAAGTCAAATTTAGCTAAAAAGAGGACACGTATTAATTGATCTCTAGAAAGATGCCTGTCTATAAATTTTGGTACCCAGTTAGTACGTCGTCAATGTAGATGCATTTACGCAGGATATGTGCTGCAAGAGGAAATTTGTCTTCGGTGTCATCTGCCAACAGCAATAAAGTACCGATAGCCAAATATGGCGCAAAGTTGACACCAAAAGTCAACGTCTTCAACTCAAAATCTTGAATGACCAAGGTTAGCTTAGCCAAATAATACTTGTTTGATTGGTAGAGTGACAATATATCTGCCATTAGAGTCCCTTCTTGTAGTGTTTTTTTTATAATTTTCCTCACAATATTTGCCAGCAGGAGACAAGATGGAGCGTTTTGGAACCTCTTCTACTTCCCAAAATCGAAGAAGGGTCTTATTAAGATCATCTTCTTCAGAATATGCTACGTTAGTAGACAATACTCTAATGTTGCTAGCAGAAATATTACCAGTAATGATCCAGCCAAACACAGTATATGACGTATGAAACACCTTTCTATTCACAGAAATAGATTGTTGGACAGAAGACGGGTTAAAATTAGCAGTTTCTGGTAGACGAGGAGCTGGAGCAGAACCTGATGTACCATGCGAGGATAGCGGAATATTACAAGCAGTACTAGTAACTGGAAAACCTTCCCGATGTAGCAAAGTGTGATGTCCTCTATTACACTTAGTACAACTATGAGTGCTGCTACAATTTTTACATCATGACCTCTGGATAGGCAATAAATGCATACAAGAGAGAATCGATCTGAAAGAGAACGATTTCTAAATTCAGGACATTATCTTAAATGATGAGATTGCGAAGGGCAAAGCACAAAAGATTTTTCAGGAGATGAACGATTGGAAGTCGTAGAACAGGTGGAACGAGAACTGGCAGTGTTCGTAAAATGTGCCCGCACTTTTTTACTATCTACTTTCTTGGAATCATCTATACCTTTGATATCTCTAAGGCAAGTTAAAGTCTGAACCCTTTCCGTAACAACGCTGATTTATTTTTGACGCTTTGTTCCCATAGTGTAACGGTTTGTTTGGGTAGTCTTTGCAGACATAAATACTAATATGGGATCCAACCGTCAGTGGGAACGTCATAAATAGCCATAGCAGAAACACAACTATTAATTCCACGCTGCAAATTTTTTTAAACCTGAACTTGATTCATTTTCAAGAACTGGAAGATCGAAAATAACTTTTAGTTGATTGTTTGCCAAAATACGCACATTTTCATACGCTTCTTTCAATGCATTCCAAGCTAAATTGAAACTTTCATGCATCAATGGAAATTTAGAGACTATATCTCGAGCTTAGCCACTTGTTTTCTTATGAAGGTGGCACAAGTTTTTCACTTTCGCTCAAGGGGACCACCCATTCTCGGGGACATTTTTTTATTTAATTCGAATCTACACAAATTCAAGAATGTCCCTACATAATTTCAAGTGAAAATCTTAAGAACTCTTGAAGATATAGCCGATTTATTGTGCCAGCATCAAGTGACGGCTAAAGGGCTTCTTAAACTTAAAGGGGACCCCCCCCCCATTCACGGAGTCAATTTTATTTTATTTAGTTAGAATCTACACTAATTCAAGAACGTCCCTACAAAATTTCAAGTGAACATCTCAAGAACTCTTGAAGATATAGTCCATTTAATGTGTCAGCATCAAGTGACGGCTGAAGGGTTTCTCAAACTTTAAACGCGTTTTCCTCTTTTGCGAATGACGGGCACGATAACACTAAAACTAATAACCCAATCGGTTCCAAATTTTTACACGTTTCTCTGTGAGTGTATAGTATTGTCTGAACTAGGATAATGTCAATCGGTTAAGATCTTCCTTATTTTTTAACTAGGTTTTTGGTCAAAAATCGGTGATTTTTCAAAAATATGTTTTCAAAGGTCCGCCATTTTGTAAATTTTATAGCGAAGCCAATAATCCTCGTTTATACGAGAGCCAGACATGTACTCTTTCTAACACCATTGCAATTTTCGGATTCCGATGTTCCAGTGAGGAGTTATCATGCCCGCCATCAAAAATAAGGACTTTTCTTTAATAACAAAAAACAACAACAATACAAGAACAATTTTTTTTTGTAAATTATTTTTCTTCTTTTTTAAATCTTCAAATAAATATGTGCAAAGTTACAAACCTTAACAATCATTGGTATTGATTTACCAGCTCATTGAAAATCTTGAAAAATTAAAATCGATAATGGGGGGTTCCCTTAAACGACAATTGTTAAAGTGGACATATGAGAAGAAATCCCTAAATGTGGGCCAAGAATGAAAGTCATCATTAAACACCTCTATATATCATGGTGGTAAATAAAGACTATGAGTCAAGCCCTTCAAGTCCCCAGGACTAGCGGATTTAGTGGCATCACCTGCTGGTGGCTGATTAACCATAGCTTTCGACCTATTTTTAATTCCATCTATCTTTCTATGAATTGCGGATAACACCTACAGAAAAACGTTATAAGCAACATCATACTTAGGTTCAACTGAAGTGAAGTCGTCTGGACTCGCGTCTTTTGAAGTTTGCAAATAATTTGAACACTTATCAGATAATTTTTTCGGCTTACTCCACAGTTCGTTTGCTTCACCTCCTTGAATCTCCAGCGAATAGATATCAAGCTCTTCATCCCGTAGGTCAGAAGACTTCGCAGAGAACTTGGCTAGAGCGTCAGTTGCTCGGATGAAAAAGTCAAGAGGAGTAAACGACATATTATAAACTTAATAGAATTAGGAAAACAAACCAAAAAATTACTCAAAAAAATTATTATGTTTGTGAAATGAAGGACAAAAGCAACACTTTGTGGAAATATATCGGAGATATAATTCAAATCCTCAAATTTGCAACGATAAGAAGAACTTTATTCTTCAGAAATTGAAGCAAAATTTGTAATAAGTACACAAGACACGATAATTTGATGAAATTAAAAAAAAATTAATTCAAAAGTCAACGACAATTTTTTCAGTGTACCGTAAATACACTAACATTTCTCTCATATATTAAGATTTCAAGATTCGTGAGCCCCCCTTAATATAGCTTAAACTAGTATTAGTTTTGCGAATATAAAGAACACGGATCACTGGTTGATGCACTTTGTTGGTATTTTTTTTCGCGTAACGAAAAATAGAAGGTATATTCCTATAGGCATATAAAGCACTAACAACAACACTGTGCGGCACTGTTCGAACGAACGTAGGTTAAGCGATATTTTTTGTTTTCTGTTAACAAATTGAACACTTGCTCACTAAAATGCACTCTACGTACCTGTTTTTTAAAATTGATGTTGTTTCTGATGACGATTTGTGTGGTTATTGCTGCGATTTGACGTAGCCAAACCATTTAAAGAAAAAAGCAGAAGTCCTTATTAGTGGTAGCGACACTTATCCGGCTCGCAATGGACCAATGTTTATGGAAGCAAAGGGGGGAAAATAAAAAGTACCACAAAAAGGAAAATTAAATAAAACACACAGTTTTGTATTAGTATTTATCCAATAGAATTATTGCATTTTTTATTTGTATGTAATAGTGTGGTAAACAATGTTGTTACTTTTTTTAATTACTGCGAGATCTAGGTGTTGGATGTAATCCAATCGAAAACAAGAAGAAGAATAGCAAACAAAGCAAGCGGTGGTGTTGCAAAGTGGCGATTAAACAAATGTCACTCATAAATTGACAGTACGACTTTGTGATGAATATCACAAGGTTGTACACGATAGTCCGTTACAAATTCATAACGGAGCATAAATTAAAATACATAACTTTTAGTGTAAGCAATGACAATAGCACCAAATATCCCGAATTATATGAAACAATATGATTTAGTCCGAAAAATAATTTTTTATGAAAGTATAAGAAGCAAAAATAAATCAATATGGGCTATTAGAATGGGTGGCGTAGGGGATGATAGATACCAAGCAACGGCTTTGATTGGCTTTAACATGGCGAAGCCCAGGCTTATCTTGGTCCCTCTTTCATCTCAATTGTGGACACTGACCTCCCCGCGGTGCCACCTGGGGAGCTATTCTCATCACCCGATGAAATAGTGAGCTAATATGTGCCGCGAGTTCACCCATAAGAACTATAAAAAAATGGGTTGAGGCGTCGGGTTAGTTGCCCACTCTCGGAAAACCCAACCTGCTATGAAAAAGCAAAGAAAAAGAAAACCAAACCCCCATAATGTTGACGACCCCCGCAAACGTATAAAGGACCACGATCTGCGAATCTGCACTTGGAATGTGCGCACGCTATACAGAACAGGGGCAGTGTTCGCTTTGGCGGATATACTTAAGAAGTACAAAGCCGATATTATTGCCTTACAGGAAATGCGATGGAAAGGGACAGGCGTAAGTAAATCAGACGATTACGCCCTGTATTATAGCTGCCATGAAACGAGACATGAATTTGGCTGCGGATTTATGGTTAACAGGAGAATAAAAGACCTTGTCTCCAGATTCACTCCAGTAGATGAGCGAATTGCTATAATCCGTATAAAAGCGAAGTTCTTTTACATCAGTCTAATTTGCGCCCATGCTCCGACCGAAGATAAAGATGAACAGACCAAAGATATATTTTATGAGCGCCTAGAAACAGCATATGACCGTTGCCCTGGCCATGACATTAAAATTCTGCTAGGAGATTTTAATGCAAAAATCGGAAGGGAAAATATTTTTGTTCCCACCGTCGGAAAATTCAGCCTTCATGAAGAAACATCCGACAACGGCATGAGGTTGATTGACTTCGCGGCAGCAAAAAACATGGTAGTTAGCAGCACCAGATTCAAGCATCTCGATATACACAAGGCCACCTGGATTTCTCCTGATCAAGTAACGAGAAATCAAATTGATCATGTTGTGATAGACGGAAGGCATGCATCCAGTGTGTTAGACGTCCGATCGATCCGAGGAGCGAATATCGATTCGGACCATTACCTTGTGGCAGCCAAGGTACGCACCCGTCTAAATGTTGCAGCAAAGGTGCGATCTAATACAACACGGAAACTCGACGTCGAAAAGCTGCAAACACAACAGGTAGCCGAGGCCTACTCCGCTCAACTTACCCATCTGCTTGAAGAAAGCACTTCTTGTCCCGATAATAGTATAGAAACACAATGGCAAAGAATTGCCCACTCCCTACAAACTGCAGCAAAAAGAACAATTGGGTACCAAAAACCACCACCAAGAAACCCATGGTACGATCAGGAGTGTCGTAATGCTACTGATGTGAAAAACGCAGCGTATAGGGCAACCCTGCAGACAGTAGCAACACGTAACGTGATGGAGAATTATCGGGAGAAAAGGAGAGAGGAGAAACGTGTTTTCAGAAAAAAGAAGAAAGAACAAGAAAAACGTGAGCGTGAGCAAATCGAGATGTACAGGAGTCAGAATGAAGTCCGGAAATTTTACCAACGAGTAAAACACCAAACCGAAGGCTTTGGTGCAGGCACATCCTCCTGTAGAGATGAAGAAGGAAACCTGGTGACAGATACAGCGTGTTGAGGATCTGGAAGGAGCATTTCGAAAAGCTACTAGTATCAAATAGTGGCGATGAAGAAGATACCCCAGAACCAATAGGAGATGATGGTATAGAGTGTATACCACCTAGCCAAGATGAGGTCATAAAAGCAATTAATCGGCTCAAGAACAACAAAGCAGCAGGAGCCGATGGGTTACCAGCCGAACTATTCAAGACTGGTGGCCAGATGCTGGTCAGGAGCATGCACCAGCTGATTAACACAATTTGGCTAGATGAATGCATGCCCAATGATTGGAACCTCAGCATCCTGTGTCCCGTGCACAAAAAAGGAGACAAGACGATATGTGCCAACTATAGAGGAATAAGTCTCCTTCCCATCGCATATAAAGTGCTATCCAGTGTGCTATGTGAACGATTGAAGCCAATGGTCAATGACATCATCGGACCATACCAATGCGGCTTCAGACCTGGCAAATCGACCATTGACCAGATTTTCACTCTGCGCCAAATCCTGGAAAAGACCCACGAAAAACACATCGACACATATCACCTATTTGTCGACTATAAAGCCGCATTCGACAGCCCTATCCGTTCAGAGGTGTTTAAAGCCATGTCTGCGTTCGGCATTCCTGCAAAATTAATACGGCTATGCAGGATAACTTTAAGTGGCACAAGGTCAGCCGTTAAAGTAGGAAAGGACCTATCGGAGCCCTTCAATACCGAACGAGGATTCAGACAAGGTGACAGTTTGTCGTGTGATCTTTTTAACATCCTACTGGAAAAGGTCATACGAGACGCAAAGGTGAACAGAAATGGCACTCTGTACACCAAACAACACCAGTTACTCGCCTACGCCGATGACATCGATATAATGGGTCGAACATTGCGAGCGGTAACAGCCACCTTTGAACAAATTGAAAAGGAGTCTGCCAAAGTGGGTCTGGCAGTAAACGGCGAGAAGACCAAGCTGATGGTATCAACGCGCAAGACGTCCAGTAGACTCGGACCAACTGTGGAACTTGAGAACTACAGCTTCGAGGTAGTTAAAGACTTTATATACCTTGGTACCGCCATAAATAAAACGAATGATATCAGTTTTGAAATTCGGAGAAGGATTGTGATGGCCAACAGATGCTACTATGGTCTAAGTAAGCAGTTTAGAAACAAGGCCACCTCTCGCCAGACCAAACTCACACTTTACAAGACGCTGATACTACCCGTGCTATTATATGGATCAGAAGCATGGGTACTTGCGCAAGCAGATGAGGCAGCGCTTGGGGTGTTTGAGAGAAAAATTCTCCGAAAGATCTACGGGCCGATCTGCGTCGACGGTGAATATCGGCGTCGAATGAACCACGAGCTCTACAATTTATACGCAGGCATCGACATAGTCAGTCGTATTGAGCTGCAGCGACTACGGTGGCTAGGCCATGTTGTGCGGATGAATGAAGATGCCCCAGCTCAAAAGGCATATAAAAATGAGCCTACGGATGGTTCCCGTAGAAGGGGAAGGCCACGAATTAGATGGAAAGACCAAGTAGAAAACAACATCTTGGAACGTGGTCTTCCAAATTGGTGGACTTGCGCACAAGACCGACGCGCTTGGAAATCTTTTTTAAGCTCGGCTTATGGAACAACCGTTCTGTAACAAGCCAGCTAAGTAAGTAAGTAGGCTATTAGAATAAAATCGTTTTAGAATAAAATTAAAAATGATAATAGAAAATAGGTGTGATCAATTTTGTACCGTCCGTCAGTGTTAGACCTTACGCCGTAATTACCATTTTCGGAAAAAAACGCTGGGTCTTGTGGGTACAGGGACTTCGGTTACATGCATTGGATGCAACGTTTTATTATTCCGCCTTTAGACAGAGACTTATTTCTATGTAAAGATCACTGGGAGATGTTTAGGCTTCTACCAACGGAATTGAGAAGTGCCAATTTTCCTCCTACGTCCGCTTCGAACGAAATTTAAATTCAAATAGACTTATCGAGTTGCAGAAAAAAGGCGTGACCCTGTAGTAACGATGTTTTTCTTGCTTGCGAAGTAGTGATTAAGAAGAACTGACCTTTTTCCCGCAATATCGACACTGATGGGACAACGACACTACCCTGTAACCACGGATATTGTAGAACTAATATATGATGAACTAGACCGCATGATGGCATCAGAGGTGATGGACGAGTCGAATATCCCATGGTCTTATCCGGAAGCCGGGTAAAAATAGGTTGTCTTGAAAGCCGAAAATTAAATACGTTCACAATAGGAGTCGCGTATCCTTTGCCTCAAATAGGTGAATTGTAGACAAAACAAACATAAATTCACACGTCGATGTGATGTCATATTTTATACTTATATTCCAACAATATTCAAAAAAACAAAGAAACACAAATTATAATAATAAATACTGCTTAATTTTGTCTACTTAGTTTGGAAAGCAATACCCTTGGCTTCTTCAAATCCTTAAAATACTACTTAAGTACAAGTATTTCCATAATAATAAGCGTTTGATTGACATATCATTCAATACGGATCACATGTCCTGCAGGCATGGTAATATTGCTGATGAGGTGCGCATTCAAATGAGAGTAGTCCTTCAACTTGAAATGCACCTAAAACGGGAGCGTGGTCGGCTGAACCATGTAATGCGTAGTTTATATTCAAGTAATAATTTCACTACAGAAAACGAAGAGGTCCTATGTACTTTCATTTAATAAAAAAAACTGAAAACTATTCCAAATTTTTGTTATAAAGTAAAGAACTAGCACGAGTTAGTGCATCACATAATTGGCGTAAATGAATTGACTACACACATGTTGATAATTTCCATGATTACATTCATCCAGCACATATTTCCAAATATGTATGTTGCCGTACGTTCATATTGCAGCAGGCAAGAATGTAACAGCACGGACGGGATCAAACACTAGGGGCACAGCATTGGAAAGCGGCCATCTGCATCCGAAATATGACACATCTTCTTCCAATATAATTAGTCTAACTTTGTAATAAGAACAGGAGAATATCCAAGGGAAAGTGAGACAAGCACTGGTCGACGTCAGTGGAGCCAATAATAGATATTTGAAAGAATTATTCACAATCGAATTTATAGTTAGCTAATAAATAAATCATGTTATAAATGTCATCTAGCGCATCATACGTTGTTAGTGGGAAAACATGTGTATTATGTATTATGATTATTTGGATAGTCGTAAAATCTTCATGTATGTTGGAAAAGAACGTAAGAGAGTTAGTGTAATTATACTATTTCCTTAAATTAATGAAGTTGAAGCCGAACATGTAAAGAGTCACAGGTAATAATTGTTGACGACACCTCATTTGATAATTATTTAACTATTTTTTTCATTTTCCAGAAATCTGATTGTCATATTTATCATTAGTTCGTCCAAATATACAAATAATGTAGTACTATAAAAGATCATAGTTCGGACTCATTATATTTGACCTGTATATGTTACCGCTATAAGTAATATAAAATCAAATTTTTGAATTATATGATGAAAATTTACAAAATCACAACAACCTAAAACAGAAATATGTTAATATATACTTCATATTTTAAGATTAATTTTGAAAATAACTAATATGTGTATACGTGTTGATACACAATTAATTTTACATCTTAATGTAATATAAATTGTTTTATTTAACATACATTACTCGTATGTATAAATCCAAATTAGATCTACTTAATTTAATTTTACAATGCTAAGAGAAAATTGAATGTATACTGCAGAAGGGAATTTTGAATTAATAATGGCTTGCACTTCATTATAATTGCCCGATATGGTAGGCGCGGGTTATAATTCCGGAGAAAAATAAACAAAATTCGAACTTAAGTTTTATAACTTTATTTTTTCGGTTCTGTCGTAAGACTAACTTTCTTTCATTAACTTTTATATTTATCGATTTTCCTTTAAATATATAAATGATCATTGTCATACCAATCACCATCACTACAAATACAACCACGATTAGAGAATATGAGATGTTTTGATATTGTTTTAGTTCTTCAGTTTTTCAAAATTTTTAGTGTTTATGAGTACAATATCAATTAATGTTATTTTATTTCTAAATGTTTTGTTGTTGTATGTATTAAAATCAAGAATTTTTTTCCAAATAATTTTCTTTTTGATTAGAAAATTTTTCATTTTGTATTGTAATTTTACAGTTTGAGAACATTAAAATATTATTTCCGTTTAATATATTGCTAGTGTGTATTTAGCAGAGTATATGTTTTCTGTAATTTGATCCACTTTGTTTTCTAAAAATTTTAATTTAATATGTTGTTCATTGAATACATATTGACTTCTTATTTCAGAGTTTTGTGTTTGGATGGTGTTTATTGCATTATTAATTTTCTTTCTATCGTCTAAAATACTATCTTTTATTAAACATAAACTTTCATTGAAATGATTGTTAATAATTACTTGCTGATTAATTGTTTCTGTAATATTATGGTTGTTACTGTTAGAAATGTCTAATTTTTGTATTATATTTTGCCTGTCTTCGTCCATTATGCCAAAGAGCCATTTGTGGGCTGTACCTACGAAATTCGGAAGGCCCCTTTTATTTCTATTTCTTGATGGCAAGATAGACTTTAATTTTGTTCTAAGGATGTTTATTATGTTCTTGTAGTTGCTACCTAAGTTTATTGTGTTTTGTTCTAGAGCGTCTATAATGTCAAATATTTCTATTGGTTGTATTACATGTAGGACAATATTGGTTTCGTTTACAATGTTATTTTCTTCTTAATTTTTCCGTTTATGTGTCTTTCTATGTCACTATCACCTGTATGGATATTTGGTTTTGTAGCGTGAAATTGGATGTGTTCTTTATCCAAAAATTTTTTTATTGTGATTGCGTTAAATTCGTTATCGAACACAAATTTTTGGGGGTTTCCTTTTAATGCTATGAATTTGTGGATTTTGTTAGTAATTGTTATGTTGTTTCTATCTGGTAGATGGAAGCATGTAACATGTTTTGAAAATTTGTCTATAAACACGATAAAAGACTGTTTGTTATTTACGTATGTATCTATATGAATTGTTTCGTTAATTGTATTGGGGGTTCTGTTAATCTGAACTTATTTTTCATTGGGGTTCGATCGTATTTACCTCCACTGCATATCTCACAGTTGTTTATGATTTTGTAGATTTGAGTTTTGAGGTCTGGGTTATATTCGACCGATTTCAGTTTTTCGTATGCTGCCGTAATGCCAAAGTGTCCGCTTTCGTTTTTATGAAATATCCAGCTATGTTGCAAAATTAATATAGAAAAGGTTTTATGTGGGTGTATATGTAATTCATTTTTTTATATTATTCAATTCATTTTTCTTTTTTTTTTCTTTTTTTTCAAAAAACAACTTATATTCTAAAAATAGTTTTGCTCGACGAGCAGGGTCGTGCAATGGCTCGTCAAGACCTAACCCGTAATTTTTTATTATTTTAAAACAAATGACTCGCCGAGTCGTGCAGATAAGCAATTGAAGATTGCCCATCGCGTGTTATTTAAATACTACATGGACCCGTAATAACCCAACCAAAAATGGTGAGCTGGGCCCATGGGAAACCAGGGCTCGAATAAGTCTGGTGCTTAACAATTTTGGGATAGACTTCAGGGCCCAATACCATACTGACTGCAGCAGCTTCGTGAAACCGAGGATCGGCTAATTGCAGGCCAGCAAAGTGGTCTTTTATGCCAACGGACACAGACTGTGAGGGAGCGATAAGGTGCCCCAGATCGATCACTCGAGCCGACAAACTAATTTTCTGGGTGCCATCGTAAAATGAGGCTACGGAAAACTGGCAGAACCTCTCCGGACCCACCATGACAGGACATAGCTTAAGTCTATCAGCCAATGACCGACATATTAAACTCTGCCCAGCACATGGATCCAAGAGAGCTCTGACAGGAATTCTTTGACCATTTGACAACAGCTGCACCACCACCGTTGGTCCGAGCGTGGCTACGGTCTGGATGGCAGGTACGTTTTGCCGGTGAGTGAAAGATGGACCAGCAGAAGGAAGGGAAGTTGAAGCGGACGGACGTGTGGCAGTTCTACGCTTACGTAGGTTTTTCGACGGTTGGGCTGAATGGGAGTCGGGAACATTATTGTTGGGAGAAGACTGGTGGAGCAATGTATGATGCTCCTTTTTGCATGTTTTGCACCGGTAACGACTGGAACAGTCGCGGATGGTGTGGTTAGTGGCCAAACAATTCCCACAGCATTTGTGAAAAGCCACCACCCTCAGTCTTCTCTCAACACTCATTGACCGAAACTTTTTGCACTCTCGCAAGTGGTGTTGGCCAGCGCAAACTATGCACGCTTTCTTCGAGCCCTGGTTCATTCGACGGGGTGCCGAAAGAGGTGGCGACACCACCGGTTCTCCTGAAGGACCTTCAGGGACCGTCGACGACGGTTTTTTATTGTTAATTTCCTCGGATGGAGGAGCAGATTTTTGGGACCCGGACAGCCTGGTGGGATTAGCCTTGGCGTCGAGCTCCCGTTCCTCATCGGACATGAGAATGTCATCTTCGAAGGTTGGGAGTACAGCAGCCATCATTCCTAAATTTTCCATCTTCTGTGAAAAATAGAGAGGATGCTATAACACAACAATGAAGATTTAAATTTGTAAATATATAAAGCCGTAGATCGTTTCATGAATTGCCATAGCTCGATATTTCGAGGCTCTATCGCGCCCATCAATAAACATTTTTTTCATTTTGCGAAAAAAGTAAAGAGTTTGCCCAAGACGACTCGAAATATCGGCTTTGACAATTATGGTAGCGCGACTAACTTAACAATCGGACGTCGTATAGTGCCGTTTTCCGTATATACATCTGCGACTCGTACTCGACCATCAGAACCCGGGTGCACCTCGCTTATACGTCCTAATTTCCACGAAGTGGGGGGAAGGTTTTCCTGACGGACTACAACTAAATCACCCTTTTGTAAATCGCGTTGCGGAAACTTCCATTTATATCTTTTGTGCAAGCTCTTCAAGTACTCATCTTTCCACCGAAGGCAGAGTTGTTGAGTCAGAGCTTTCAGTTTCCGGAACCGATTTACCAAGTGAAGAGGGGATTCATCTATTAATGGCTCAGGGGGAGCTAGGATCGGAGATCCAATTAAAAAATGACCTGGTGTAAGTGCTACCGTATTTTGGAAGTCGTCGTTCATGGGACACAAAGGACGAGAATTTAAACAAGCTTCTATTCGGGAGAGTATCGTCGATAACTCTTCGAATGTGAATTTTAAGTTCTTAGCTTGTTTACGGAAATGAAGTTTAAAACTTTTTACAGCGGCTTCCCACAGGCCACCCATATGGGGAGCGCCGGCAGGTATAAATTGCCACGAAAGTTCTTGAAATTGATACTGGCAACACAAACCATTACGACATTCCTGCACTACGATTTTGAAATCTCGCTCTAATTCTCTAGAAGCTCCAACGAAGTTGGTGCCGTTATCAGAGAAAATAGTTTTTGGACAGCCGCGTCGGGATATGAAACGTTGGAAGGCAGCTAAAAATGTTGTCGTCGACAAATCGGAAGTAGCTTCCAGATGAATTGCTTTCGTACAAAAGCAAACAAACACACATACATAACCTTTCGTTATCTTTGTTAAGCGGCCGGTAAAGGATTTGAGGTCAAACGGACCAGCGAAATCAACACCAGTAGTGGTGAAAGGCCTTGTAAAAGCTACTCTTTCCGGTGGAAGAGCGGCCATAATTTGAGAGCAGGAGCGATTCTTAAATAAATGACAGGTTTTACAACGACTTATCGTTGTTTTAATTAATGAGGTGAGTCTTGGGATCCAATACTCGATTCTTAAGATGCGAAGCATCAATTGATTTCCACCGTGAATGGAAATTGTATGAACGAACTTGACCAAAAGGCGAGCAAACCTACTATGGTAAGGTAGAAGTATGGGATGTCTTTCCGAATAAGAAAGAGTAGATGCACTTGATAAGCGTCCGTTTAGTCTCATAACTCCTAACTCATCTAGAAAGGGGTTTAAGGTTATAAGGGAACTTTTGGATTTTAAGGGGACCTTATCCAACAGACTATGGTACTCATCTGGGAAATAAATTTTTTGAGCTATGACAGCTAGACGTAATCTAGTCGCTCTAAGCTCCGAACTGGTGAGGTTATCATCATTGTAAATGTAATTACCTCTATGTGCACGATGAGTGTTGTGGAAAAACCTATAAACGTAAGACAAGATTCGAAGAGCCTTGTCTAAAGTCGAAAACTTTCCCAAAATATCTTCAAAATTATCATTGAAAAATGAAGCGTGAACCTTGACTGTGCGCATTTCTACATCTGTGTCAAGGTGAGCACTGTGCGATATATCCCACTGAGAGCTATCTTGGCGTAGCCAGTGTGGTCCATGCCACCAAAGTTGTGATGAGGCTAGCTCAGAAGGCGAAACCCCCCGGCTGCCTAAATCAGCAGGATTTTCTTCAGAACGAACATGATGCCAACTGCTTACATCTGTAACATCTTGAATTTTACTGACACGGTTAGCAACAAATGTGGTCCACGTAGATGGAGTTTTGCTAAGCCATGCGAGGACGATCGTAGAATCAGTCCAACAAAATACCTTTTGGAATGAAATGTCGATTTCATTCCGAATGTTTTTTAATAATTCGGTTGCTAAAACGGCTCCACAAAGTTCTAACCGTGGTAAAGAAACTGACTTTAGGGGGGCTACTTTAGTTTTGCAGGTCAGGAGGTGAGTATAAATATTTTTATTCGGAGTTATTATCCGAATATATATCACCCCCGCGTATGCCTTTTCTGAGGCGTCAGAAAAGACATGAAGTTCGGCGGAACAATCTGGCGTATAATGAACCCATCGAGGAATATGAATGGAATTCACATCCAGATAACAGTCCACGAAACTTCGCCATTCCCGTTCTGTCGTGGACAGAAGTTTATCATCCCAGCCGATTTTATCTGTCCAGATCTTCTGCATAACTATTTTTGCGGTTACAATTACTGGACCTAAACTGACAATGTTTCACGTTTTGTATAGTGAACTTTTGTGGGAAGGGCGCTCACACTGAAATAAAACAAATCAAGCTGAGCATTCCATCTGATACCTAATGGCTTAGAACTGCTAGCTTCAATGAAGGAAAGAACTTTAGCATCGATTAAATCTTCCGTTGGAAGATTTTGCAAAATTGTACGGTCATTTGCTGTCCACTTTCTTAATTCAAATTTAGCGGATGAAAGGGCGGATATTAATTGATCGCGCGATTCTAATGCTGTACGTAAGTCATGATATCCGGTAAGTACGTCGTCAACGTACATGCACCTACGAAGTATGTGCGCAGCAAGCGGATATTCATCGTCAGTATCGTCTGCTAATTGTAAAAGCGTCCGTATGGCTAAGTAGGGGGCGCAATTTACGCCAAATGTCACTGTCTGCAATTCAAAGTCCTGTACAGGTTTTTCAGGAGAATCCCGAAAAACAATACGTTGCAGTGGAGTATGGGCCGGATCGACACGTATTTGGCGGTACATCTGTGTGATGTCGCAATTAAAAACAAATTTAAAAAGTCTCCACCTAAGGATAAGCAGGACTAAATCCAATTGCAGTGTGGGACCCACATGTAAAATGTCATTAAGACTTTTCCCGTTTGAAGTTTTATTCGAGGCGTTGAAAACCACTCGAAGTTTGGTAGTCTGTTTATCCGGATTAATTACTGGGTGGTGTGGCAAGTAACAAACCGTTGAGTTTGTTGTTGCGGCAACAACTGGCCTCATATGATCCAATTTCAAATATTCATTTACCACTTGATCGTAGACTACTTTAATTTGTGGTTTTCGAAGTAGGGATGCCTCGTTTCGAAAAAATTGTCGTAAACAATTGGTTCTTGAGAAACCCAAGTCCGACTGTCCAATTAAGTCATTTTTGAGGGGAAGGCTTACAACGTACCTACCGTCCGGATCACGATATGTGGTACGTTTATAGAAAGATTCACATAATTGGTCAGAAGGGGACAATATTTGCCGTTTAGGCACTTCCTCTAGTTCCCAAAAACGAAGAAGAATCTTGTCAAGATTTTCTTCCTCCGAAAAAGTCACCTTAGTGGAGAAGACCGGAACATTTTGAGGAGGAATAGGACCGGTTATGATCCAACCAAAGACCGTATTTTGCGCTATTAGAGATTCTAATATGTGGGTGTGCGTGCCCTGTAGCAGGATCTTCGGATAAAGATCGGCTCCCAGCAAAAGGTCAACCGGACGACATTTGAATAAATTGGAATCTGCCAATCGTAGATTGGGCAAACTAGAAACAATGTCAGTATTGACAGTAAAAGAAGGCAGATTGCCGGAAATGTTAGGGAGAATAAGGGCAGTAGTTTCCATAGAAAGCGAAGCGTCCAACGGAGAACTTATGCAAATCGAACATAATTTGCGTGACGTAGTCGAGACTGTCTGATTAATCCCTGAAATAGTAGCTAATGTTGTGGACTTCTGTAATAAATGAAGCTTCTGAGGCGGGATCAATTAATGCTCTGGCAGGGTACATGATACCCTGATGAACGATGTTCACCATTGCCGTACCTAATAGGACGTTTCTACTCTGGGCGGTATGGAATACCTGTCTATTAGAAGAGCCTGACGTAATACCTGTAGAGGTGGATGGTTGATTTGGCGAAGCTATGTTTCTACTTTGGGAAATTGCTGCCGTCGAAGACGCACCAGCAATTGATGTATCTCTGTGTAACAGAGTATGATGCCTTTGATTACATCTGCTACAATTGTAAGGGCTACTACAATGTTTTACTAAATGCTTAGGGGATAGACAGTTTAAACAACAATTATATCTCCTAATGGTATTATATCTTTCAGGAACTGAAAGTCTTAGAAATTGTTTGCATTCTCTGATATGATGTGTTTGTCGTGGACAAATAATACAAAACTTTTTGGAAGATGGTCTGGAAGACTTAGACGAATTTAGAGGAAAATTAGGGGATCGATTCGTGCCAGCATTTGTAAAATGTGAACGAATCTTTTTACTACTAAGTGGTTTGACGTGGTCAATACCTCGAATGTCACGCAAGCAACTAA
>NW_026885923.1:0-72282 GCF_032173495.1 Musca vetustissima
CTCTTCTATGAGAAGACCCTTCAGAAGAAGACCTTTCAGCTCTTCTATAAGAAGACCTTTCAGCTCTTCTATAAGAAGACCTTTCAGCTCTTCTATAAGAAGACCTTTCAGCTCTTCTATAAGAAGACCTTTCAGCTCTTCTATAAGAAGACCCTTCAGCTCTTCTATGAGAAGACCCTTCAGCTCTTCTATGAGAAGACCCTTCAGCTCTTCTATGAGAAGACCCTTCAGCTCTTCTATGAGAAGACCCTTCAGCTCTTCTATGAGAAGACCCTTCAGCTCTTCTATGAGAAGACCCTTCAGCTCTTCTATGAGAAGACCCTTCAGCTCTTCTATGAGAAGACCCTTCAGCTCTTCTATGAAGACCCTTCAGCTCTTCTATGAGAAGACCCTTCAGCTCTTCTAAAAGAAGATCCTTCAGCTCTTCTATAAGAAGACCCTTCAGCTCTTCTATAAGAAGACATTCAGCTCTTCTATAAGAAGACCTTCAGCTCTCTTCTATAAGAAGACCTTCAGCTCTTCTATAAGAAGACCGTCTATAAGAAGACCATCAGCTCTTCTATAAGAAGACCATCAGCTCTTCTATAAGAAGACCATCAGCTCTTCTATAAGAAGACCTTCAGCTCTTCTATAAGAAGACATTTCAGCTCTTCTATAAGAAGACATTTCAGCTCTTCTATAAGAAGACCTTCATAGCTCTTCTATAAGAAGACCTTTCAGCTCTTCTATAAGAAGACCCTTCAGCTCTTCTATGAGAAGACCCTTCAGCTCTTCTATGAGAAGACCCTTCAGCTCATCTATGAGAAGACCCTTCAGCTCTTCTATGAGAAGACCCTTCAGCTCTTCTATGAGAAGACCTTCAGCTCTTCTATGAGAAGACCTACGGCTCTTCTATGAGAAGACCTTTCAGCTTTTCTTTAAGTGAACCTTACATCTCTACTATAAGAGGACCTTTCAGTTGTTCGATGTATGGAGAACTTGCAATTATTCTATAAGAACAACTTTTGATTTCGATAAGAACAACTTTTGGTCTTCTGTAAGAAGAATATTTAAAACTTCTGTAAAAAGACTTCCTGTTCTTCTATTATAAGTTCTTCTGGCCATGTATTAAAATAACCGTTGTTCTTATTTAAATTGACCTCATGATCTGTGCTCTAAGAAAACTTTAAGATCTTCATCGATTTGCAGGAGAGGATTCTAGCATAATCTAAATCACGTTTAGATTACAAAATATTTATGTAATATTTTTCTTTTGTTTTGTAATCCATCAAATCCCTAATATCCTTGGAAGATAATAATGCAATGTTCCGGTTTAAATTAATCCATCTACTTACGGAAATTTCGAAACAAACAAGTCCAGGGGATTATAATTATTATTGCTATAAATATTGTCAGTACTGCGTTCTTTTGGACACACACAATGTGCCATACAAACATATGTATCCTGGACGTGTTTTTCCTCCCTCCATTGTTGTCTCTCAAACGACAACAAGTTATTTATTCAGGATAAACAGGATATCTGCTATTATTTATCCTGCGTGTTTCCAATATTCCTGTTAATCTCATTTGGAATTGGTTTTGTTTACAAATATTCCCCTTACTATTTGCTATGGTTTTAAAGAAACAACATTTGTTCGTCCATTGTAACAATAAAGTCGCAAAGACGACAACCTGCAAGGACTAGTGCTGGTTGGTCGTCCTTCTTACACCAGTCATGGGCCAGAGGAAATTCTTTTAATATCTTTTCATTCTCAAATCGGACAATTAAATCCACAGGGAAAACAAGATAAGCCTTTTGTTGTTGTTGCTGCTGCCGCTGTGTGTGAGTGTTTGACTACAACAAACAATGACAAATGCATGTGGCTGGGTGCGCCGTCAGTGTTTGGTTTCGCGCAGGCGCATGGCTTATCACCTACATGTTGGGTCTTTACATGATTTCATGCACAGCAGGTTGCAAATTTTTTGAAATTTCTTTTCAAAACAGATTGATTTGATCTGGACTAAGAAGTAAACATGTGTGAGCGGCGGGATAAACAAACAACCAGCACACACACACTCACACAGATAGATATCTGTGTGAGTCCGACCTGACATTGAAATGTTTTATGTTGTGATGATGGTCTTTAGTAAACATGTTATGTTTGTTTAGGTCCCTTCTTAGAGAACGAGAGGAGGGGGATCTGGGCAACAGCAGCAGCAACAACAACAAGGTCGTCTATTTTTCCATCTGTCCCTCTTGGCCTGCCATTGTGTTTATTCAATAAAAATGATGAGTGAAATTGTATCATGCTGCGTCAACAATGTGTGGCATTCATCCACCCATTCCGCTTATCTGGAAGTCTATCTTTTTGAGCTCTTTAAAAGCAATTGTCCAATTACTTAGAAGAGTGTGTAAACAAAAAATAGAAATACAACAAAAGCAACAAAAATGAGATATGGGCATAGATTTATTATTTGAATACCCTACCCTGCCTGCCTGCCAACTGATCATGTTTACACAGCCAGCACCAAAATAAACCATAACGAAAGATTTAATTAGAATCTCCCTCGATCCACGGCTTTAGAATTTGAGACAATGTTTGTGTGAACGGAAGGCCTGTCAATTGTTAGAGTATCCTTTTTCATGATTGTTTTTTTCCCCCTCTTTGGCTATTGTGTTTATTGAATAAAAAATAGAAGAATATCTGAAGAAAGAAAAACATGACAATCTCTTTGAATTATGCTACAGCCTTTGGGCGTATCCATATTTGTTATATTTTAACAATTCTTGCCTATTTTGTTCCAGCTACTGAGAAACATCTTTTAATGAGAAATGAACTCTTTTGTAAGTGGTAGTCTTGTTTAATTAACTAATAAAGAGCAGGAGGTCCGTTTTATGAAGAATTAAGGAGTGATTGGAAATTGAAAGAAAAACAATAGCATGTTTTCTTAAAGAAAATCAGAGGGGATTCCAGGAGAGGACCAACACGTTTTTTTATAAAAATACAGAAGTTTATTAGAAGACAAGAAGAAAATGTTTGACTTCATAACATCGTTCTGACTTCATAAAGATCGTTTTATAGAAGAGTTGAAGAACTGAAGGTCTTCTCATAGAAGAGCTGAAGAGTCTTCTCATAGAAGAACTGAAGGGTCTTCTTATAGAAGAGCTGAAGGGTCTTCTTATAGAAGAGCTGAAAGGTCTTCTCACAGAAGAGCTGAAAGGTCTTCTCATAGAAGAGCTGAAAGGTCTTCTCACAGCAGAGCTGAAAGGTCTTCTCATAGAATAGCTGAAAGGTCTTCTCATAGAATAGCTGAAGGGTCTTCTTATAGAAGAGCTGAAGGGTATTCTTATAGAAGAGCTAAAGTGTCTCCTTATAGAAAAACTGAATGGTTTTCTTATAGAAGAGCTGAAGGGTCTTCTTATGGAAGAGCTGAAGGGTCTTCTTATGAAAGAGCTGAAGGGTCTACTTTTAGAAGTGCTGAAGGGCCTTCTTATCAAAGAGCTTAAGGTATACTCATAGAAGAGCTGAAGGGTCTTCTCATAGCGGAGCTGAAGGGTCTTCTCATAGAAGAGCTGAAGGATCTTCTCATAGAAGAGCTGAAGGGTCTTCTCATAGAAGAGCTGAAGGGTCTTCTCATAGAAGAGCTGAAGGGTCTTCTCATAGAAGAGCTGAAGGGTCTTCTTATAGAAGAGCTGAAGGGTCTTCTCATAGAAGAGCTGAAGGGTCTTCTCATAGAAGAGCTGAAGGGTCTTCTCATAGAAGAGCTGAAGGGTCTTCTCATAGAAGAGCTGAAGGGTCTTCTCATAGAAGAGCTAAAGGGTCTTCTCATAGAAGAGCTGAAGGGTCTTCTCATAGAAGAGCTGAAGGTCTTCTCATAGAAGAGCTGAAGGTCTTCTCATAGAAGAGCTGAAGGTCTTCTTATAGAAGAGCTGAAGGGTCTTCTCATAGAAGAGCTGAAGGGTCTTCTCATAGAAGAGCTGAAGGTCTTCTCATAGAAGAGCTGAAGGTCTTCTCATAGAAGAGCTGAAGGTCTTCTCATAGAAGAGCTGAAGGTCTTCTCATAGAAGAGCTGAAGGTCTTCTCATAGAAGAGCTGAAGGTCTTCTCATAGAGGAGCTATCAAATATTGTCCTGAAGATCTTCATATAGAAATGCTATAGCCCTTCTTATAGAAGAAGAGTTCTTATAGATGAGTCGAAGGCCTTCTTATAGACGAGCTGGTTTCCTAATAATTTTTAAGCACTATTAAAGACCTGCACTTCTTTTAAATATTTTATCAGGGACTGTTAGAATCGGGTACAAATCGTGTACGTTTAATAAACTTAAAGCCAACATTTTCTAAGTAAGTTGAAGGGAATATTTGAGGCTAGGTTTTTTATGCCCTACAAAACTATGCCCTATTTTGTGTGTGTTTTCGAGTCGATCTATAGGCCAAAATTATAAGCCGAACATCGCAACACAACCCAAGGTGAAGGGAATATGGGCAAGTAATTAGAAGGACTGTTCTGAATATTAATAATATTCGGAAAATAAGTCAGTGTATGGAAGAGGTGCAACTATCTCGATATATTGCCCAGGCTCGGAAAAAATCCGCAGAAAGTTAGAGTTCCGTGGTAGTTGTGTAGGGTATCGTAGGGTCGGCCCTGTCCGACTATACTGCTCTGCTCACTGGTTGAAAAATAGTTTTTTTCAAAGACTATTACAGACGTGGATTATTTACAAATATTTTTAAAGGACTGGTGTGGAGGTTCTAAATCCACAGTGAAAATATTTTTTTGCTGACCTTTGCAGGCGAGGATTTTATAAAAATATTTTTACAGGCGTGGATTTTATATAAATATTACTTTCAAGGACTATAACTGGCGTGGATTTGTGTATTTTCTTTAAAGCAACTCGGGGTGTGGATTTGTGTAAATGTTTCATTCAAGGACAACAAAGGCATGTATTTTTATATTTATTTCAATATTATTGATTATATATATTTTTGTATAATCTTACAACAACAAATTAGATTGTATCACCATATACATTTTTTATTAGCCCATTGTTTTCGATATTTGTGGTTTTGAAAGGAAAAGGTGAATTTTTCAATGGAGTACCAGAAAATGTTTTAACTTAGCTCATAAGGTTTTGCGCATCGCTCGCAAAACAAAGGGATCAGTATCAATAAATCGAGGATTAGCAATCCACCTCTAAAAATTAATTACCCGTAATAAAATTATTAATCCTTTAGGTACCTAGGTAATAAAAATTAGTGGTGTCATCTCAAAATTAAGTCATAAGGAGGGATATGTCAACAGGTATAAGGATTATACCTGTAGAAGGATACTTAATCAGCAATTAGTTGTATAAATAATGTGCGCCAATTGGAATAGGACATTATTCACTCTATATCACTCAAAGTGTTAACAAGTTAAGAGCAAACATTAAAAATGACAACCTCTAACGATTATCAACACAAAAAATTCAACAAGAATAAGGTTGAGGATGGATATCAACACAAGAAATTTGCTACCAGTAAAAGAAAATTTAATGAAATTGAAAAGGAAGAAGTACCCATAACTGTCGAGGATATATTGCAACAAGCCCAAAAGGATATAAGCACAGATCTACCACAAATTAAAAGAAAACAAACTACGACTTTGTTCAGACCATGGGAAGATAAGGAAGAAAGTTGTGCTACCACAATCACCAAGCGACCCAAGAGTTGTCCACCAACTGAGGAGGTGTCCAAAATTAATACTTCACAACAATCGAATCCAAAAGTCAGACGCAACACTGTTGGGGCTACAATGAGACGTCGTCAGCAGCAACACCACCAACAAGCCGTACAATGGAGAAGGCATCAACAATATATTGCCTATCAGCAACAACAGCAGCAATATCATGCGGCTATAATGGAACAATCGATGAGGAATTCCAATTATTTGGCATATTTACAACAATTGGCCCTGCAAAAGAGCCGGCAACAACAATTATTTGTTTTTGGTCAACAACATTAGATGAAGGACATTTAATGGCTTTGGATTTATTTTAAAATATTTATTGACTAATCGAATTGGTCTAAAAACCTATGACAAGATCTGTGATAATTAAATATAAATTATTTATTTAAATTAGTATATTATTTATTAATAAAAAATTATAATTAAAATAGCAATTTTTGTATTTACTTATTCGAACACAACAAAATTTAGCATAAAAATTATAATGATGCTCTATAGAATTCTAATATTTTGCCGAGTTTACAGCCTTTTTAACTATGATAAGGTACACCGACATAGATAAATATTTGTATGGCGATAAATCCCGATCAATTTTAAAATCGCTTGAAAAAAGACGAAAATAAAACTTGTTTAACATTTTTACGCATTATCAAATGTTTGCTGGAGGAAAAAGCCCACAGGTGCCTCTATCTCAAACTTCAATGGCACAACGGTCGTTCTTAGACAACCTACGCCTTAAAGCAAGCGTATCCCACGATAAAATTCAAGAAGTGGATTTTTTAAATTTTTTCAAGAACCAGAATTTTTTAAATAATGTTTATTCAATGACTAATAAATCATGCATTTTTAAAAAAAAAAGACCTTAAAAAGGACAATTAAAGGTTTGGATTTTTTAAATGATTTCTTAAAGGACTATAAAAATAATAGATTTTTAAACATATTTTTTCTACACGATTTTTTTCGAGGACTTTTAAAGTCATGTATTTTTATACCCTACACAGCTATGTTGTCAGGGTATTATAGCTTTGTGCAGCCCCAAGTGTTTGTAACGCCTCATATCTCGACTAGCTGAGTCTATCTAGACATCCGTCTGTCCGTTATAATTTTTAAACACAATAAAAGCCGCAGCTATGGACCAATTTTAAATGTAGTATGGGTTCTGGCCAATGAAGACCGCTATTGGTTTTGGTAAAGATCGGTTAATATTTAGGGGGTGAAATGTCGGGTTTTCTGGTCGCTCCAGAGGCCGCAATTATGTCCCAAACATAGCGAAGAAAATCGGGCCAAAGGAGAAGCATGCCAGTTTTGATAAACATCAGCCAATATTTAGCGGGTCAAATTGGTCCTGACTTTTGTGTGAAAAATTACAAAATTTGTATTCTATAGCGTATATATTTACTCCTGAAGGACATATACCCGAGAAGTTGATAGTATATCCACGAGGAGTGGTTGACCATTAAATTGATACAAAGTATATTGTCATATGTATACGGATGTGGGAATTACACTTAAATATTTACAGGTGCTTACGTATTCATATGTTATTTAGTAACCCATTAACATTAGAGGGTGAAAATATAGCGCTGATCGCCATGAGGATTCCATGAGGATTCAGATATGGTCAAGGATAACGCCAATAATTATCGTTGATGATCAGATAATAATTTTGGGATGAATAGGACCGGAAACTTATTTTTTTGTTTTTTTTTTTCAGTCGATCTATAGGCCACAATTGAAAGCCGAACATCACAACACAACCCACGGTGAAGGGAATCTGGACAAGTAATTAGAAGGGCAGTCGGTCAAGAGGTGTAATTATCACGAAATATAGCTCAGGCTCGAAATAAAAATTCGCAGAAAGTTAGAGTTCCGTGGTAGTTGTGTTGGGTATCGTATGGTCGGCCCCGACTATATTTCTCCGCTCACTGGTTAAAGAATATCTTTAACGGTCTATTAAGGGCATTATGTTAAAAATATTTTTAAAAAGTAATGAAGGATTGGATTTTTTATAATAATATTATTAAATATACTTTTTCAAGGACTATTTAAGGCATGCGTTTAAAAAAAGAATTAAACGTTTTAAAGTCCTGTAGTTTTTTAAAGAATATTATTCTATTAAGGTTTTGGATTGCTTATAAATATGTTTAAGGGCTATTGAAGACGTGGATTTTTTAAATATATATTTTTGAGGACTATTAAAGACCTGGATTTAAAAAAAAATATGACAATTAAAGGCCAGATTTTTTTAATAAATAACACTGTGCAACACAAAAAAAATACCGGGAAATTTCAACGGTTTATGAAAGAGAAGTGATCGAAAACTCATTAAAAACGAGGTCAAACCTGCTCAGAATATTCTACAGAAATGTTCGCCATAATGTTTTACTATATGTATCAGAACTCAGCCTAAATGTCAAAAATTAAAAAAAAAACTCATTTTGGGGTTATAATCGTATTTTTACTAGTTTTTACCCATTTTCTAAGCGGGGCAGTATAGTCGGATGGGATCGACCCTATGATACAAAAATCATCTTCAACTGGAATCAGGTGTATTCTATTTTTTTTTCTTTTTTTTTTTGTAATTTTTCATAAAAATGTGTTTGTATAGTCGATACGCGAACTCGTCATCAAAACATCCATGTCTATTCGTTGAAAAGAAATCTGCGGTTATTGCAAAAAAAATGGGCGTCGTCTTTGGTCAGAACCGAATATGCAAAATTTCTTGACAATTGACAGACAGGCGGTCAAACTCATCTAAATCGAATCAGCTAGTCCAGATATGATCAATATACTAAATGGCAGATCTAGCAGCCATATTTTACAGCGTAACAAACTCTCGGGGCCACATGAACTTATAACACCCTCACATTATAGTTATGTAGGGTATAACTATATAATCGAATCCCCTTATAAGATGGAGAACATCTATCCAAAAAATGAGATGAACCTCTAGATTATCATTATAAATTTTCAATAATCTCCTTTATGTTCGAATAAATAAAAATAAAAAAATTAAGATTAATCGCTTTTTGCTTTAAAATTAAAGGTTTTATTAATAAATATTATACTTATTTAAATAAATAAACATTTTTTTAATTATCACAGATTCTGTCATTGTTTTTAGACCAGATACACTAGTCAATCATTATAAATATTTGTAAGTGTTTAAATGTCATGTCTCTAATGTTGTTGACCAAAAACAAATAATTGTTGTTGCTGCCTCTGTTGCAGGGCCAATTGCTGTAAATATGCCAAATAACTAGAATTCCTCATTGATTGTTCCATTATAGCCGCTTGATAATGTTGTTCCTGCTGATAGGCAATATATTGTTGCTGTCTCATCCATTGTACGGCTTGTTGTTGGTGATGCTGCTGACGACGCCTCATTATGGCACCAACGGTGTTGCGTCTAAGTTTTAAATTCGATTGCTGTGTCATAATACTGGGAACCTCCTCAGTTGGCGGACAGCTTTTGGGTCTTTTGGTGGTTGTAGGACCTTCACTTTCTTCCTTATCTTCCCAGGGTCGGAACAAAGGCTTAGTTTGTTTCCTCTTGATTTGTGGCAGATCGGTACTCATCTCCTTTTGAGCTTGCTGCAATATATCCTCAGCTGTTATGGTTACTTCTTCCTTTTCGATTTCATTAAATTTCCTTTTGCTGGTAGCAAATTTCTTATGTTGATATTCCTCCTCGGTCTTTTTGGCGAATTTTTTGTGTTGATAATCGGTATTTGTTGCCATTTTGATATTAAATGTTTGTTGTTAACTCCTTGAGTTGTGGTGAGTGAATAATGTTCTAGTCCAATTGGCACACATTATTTATACACCCAATTGCTGATTAAGTTTCCTTTTACAGGTATAATCCTTGTACCTGTTTCCAATGTCCCTACTAATGACTTAATTTTGGGGTGAGCCCAGGAACTTTTTTTTACCTAGGTACCTAAAGGATTTAATATTTTATTATAGGTAGTTAATTTTTAAAGGGGGATTGCTAACGCCCCGATTTATGGCTACTAATCCATTTGTTTTGCACATGGTGTGAGAATTTGCCCAAAAGGTGAAATATTGTATTGATCTCCAGAGAAGTTCATTGATGAGTGTGATGTTGCGTGATCATAAATATTCGGAATCAACAACTGAAGGATCAAATTGACGAGGTGATGTTACTTACTTACTTAGCTGACTTGTTACAGAACGGTTGTTCCATAAGCCGAGCTTAAAAAAGATTTCCAAGCGCGTCGGTCTTGTGCGCAAATTCTCATTCATTCGCACAAAATGGCCTAGCCATCGTAGTCGCTGCAGCTCTATACGATGCAGATCGGCTTTTGGAGAATTTTTCTTTCAAACACCCCAAGAGCTGCCTCATCTGCTTGCGCAAGTACCCATGCTACAGATCCATATAATAGCACGGGTAGTATCAGCGTATTGTAAAGTGTTAGCATGGTCTGGCGAGAGGTTGCTTTGTTTCTAAACTGCGATGTTTACTTTATTTTAATACAAATGGTATAAATAAACCAGTAAAGGAACCTAGTAAAGTCGGACTGTATCCTTACAATTGCATGTCAGTGTTCCCTCGAAGGAACATACTCATGTCTTTCTGCAACCTATACTAAATTTAATTTCATTCGGGCAGATTTAGAGTCGTCTGCGTACCATGGGACAAATTTATGGAAAACGATTTATAGCAAAATTGATACATGCTATTCGGTATGCTGCACTGTTAAAAATTTAATCTCAATCAGACACCCGTTCGCGAAATATATATGGAAGCTATAGTTGCGTACATATGGAAGCATATCGCAATAACATTGTGCAAAATTTCGTGTTAATCGAACAAACGTTAGGAGTTTGGTGCACCATTATATGTAAAATCGGACCAATATATAGGGTGAGATAAAAAAACCGCAACAAAGTCAAGCGCCACAATGAAAGCAAAAATGTCGAAAATAGCGTCAAATTTTAGAATAAGTTTAGATTTTTTCGAATTGGTCACCATTGGCGCGAATTATGGCCTTCAAACGACCAATGAAACCATCACACGCTGCCCGATTGTTGCTCTGCGGTATTTTGGCCCATTCCCAACGAAGCGCTTGCTTGAGTTGATCGACACTTTGGCATTTTTTAGTGCCAACCTTGCTTTCCATAATATTCCAGACACAGTAGTCCAACGGATTGGTATAAGGAAATGTTGATGGCCATTTTGCGCTGGAAATGAAGCGAGGAACCTCATTTTGTAACCATTCTTGGGTGGCGCGTCCACCATTGCACTCAGGATGGTCCTGTTGGTATGTCCAAGGTCTGCGGCCAAAATGTTTGCGTGCCCAAGGCTTTAATACACCCTCCAAAATATTTTCCCGATAATATTCAACATTTATTCTGATGATATTCGATTAATACGAGCGAAGATCTGCCATCAGTTGTTATGCGGCCTACATCATCACTATGGCCGACGCTTGAGTTTTGGTGACCAACCGAAGGTTTACATTTTCAGCTGACCTCTTTGGCAAGTAAACGCGATCATTTTGTTTGTTTACAAACTGCTGGACAACGAATGTTTTCTCATCGAAGAAAATCAAATTCGGCAGTTCACCACTTTCGGCCATGCTATTTAGCTCTTTTCAGTCTTTTTTCTTTCGGTTCCATCACGAAAAGCTTTTTTCTGCAAAATGTTTACCAAAATGCTTTTGTTGTACGCTTGTAAAAAATATAATGAGTCACTGGAAATTTTTAACAGCTTTCGGACAAGTGTTTAAAAAAATACTTGTGGTTAAAGATAATAATCCAAATTGCCAGTATGTGTCGCCCTTTCGCCCGGACCGAACCTTCAGACCTTGGCGTCCCTACAATACATTATAAAAGATTCTTTTAATCCATCTTATTTGAGAAATGCATATAAATACGTATTCCGCAAAAACTTTAAAATGTTAATAGTTATCTGTTTCGTCTGAAATTTTTCATTTTACCAGATCCGGTCGTGGCAATCCTGTTTTTAACACAGGTGGATTTGCTCCGCTCATCTCCAAAAATATTTTTTCATCTTCAAATCATAAGTTGCTTAGAAATGACAGCAGTCTGAAGTGGGTTGTAGTTTTTTCATCTCACCCTGTATATGTAATGTGGGAGCTATATCGAAATCTGAACAGATTTTTCCGAAACTTACCACACATCATTTTAGACTCAATTCAGTATTCTATGCCAAATTTCGTGCACATCGAAGGATATAAAGGGAGATTGGTGCACTATGTACCTAAAATCGGAAGAAAATATATATGGAGCTATATCTAAATCTGAATCGATTTTTTCCAATGTTTTATGTAGATATCAATGTGTCGATTTTTTAAAAATATTAGATTTATAAAATCATAAAATTTGATTTTTCTATTTTTTTATTAATAAATTATTTAATAATAAGTTAAATATTTAAAGCTTAAAATAAAATATTAATTGTGTGTTTTTATCACAGAAACGTCTCGTGGACAATGTTTTTGTTTTCGACCAATTCAATCAGCCATTTATCCATTAACCTAAGAATTTATCGATAAACATTTAGTTACTTCAAATACTCCTGTCCAAAAACAAATAATTGTTGTTGCTGCCTCTGTTGTAGGGCCAATTGTTGCAAATATGCCAAATAACTGGATTGCTGTCTCATCGATTGCTCCATTATAGCCGCTTGATATTTTTGCTGTTGTCGCTGATAAACCAGATATTGTTGTTGTCTCATCCACTGTTCTCGTTGTTGCTGTTGCCTCGTTAAAGTACTCTCTCTGTGGTTACGTTTGCGTTGTAAATTTGTTAGATATGCCACAGGATTAAAAGTATTGCTCGATGGAAGCTTCTGAGTTGAAGGACAAATCTCGGGTTGTTTGGTGTCACTTTTTTCTTTACTTTCCCATGGTCGAAACAAAGGTTTCGTTTGTTTCCTTTTGATTTGTGGTAAATCATCGGTGGTTATATCTTTTTGAGCTTGTTTAAAATATCCTCTGCTGTTATGATTACATCTTCCTTTTCCATTTCTTTCGATTTCCTTTTGTTGTTAGTGAATTTCTTGTGTTGATATTGATCCCCTTCTTCCTCGTTCTTGTGTTGAAGATCGTTGGTGATTGCTGCCATTTTATATTTTTGTTGTTTCTTAGGCCTTGAGTGAGTGATGTTGTGTGAATAATGTTGTTGTCCTCTAGGGTCAAATTATTTATACAATTCACCTTGAGGATTTTGGTAAAACTTTACCTGATATTGTTATCGCTCAAAATTCATCTTTATAGTGTATATTCCTATTTTTATTACTTAATTAGGAAAAGTGTATTATTTTTATTATAGTTACCATTTCTGCAAGATGTTATTAATCCCCCTTTATAATACCTGCTAATCCGTTTGTTTACTACTTAATTTGGTTATGTACCCACAAGTTGAATACTTTTATAGCAGCCCTTTCCTAATGTTAATTGATAATATCAGCATTTTTTGAATATCTCAAGAAGATTTGTAATATTTCAACAACAAGATTTATGACAACATAACTTCCTGATAAGCCAGGATATAGTTTTATTATTTCAATTCTTTTATTGATGTATTTATATTTTTCGGTTTTGATCAGATGATATATGGGAAGTGAAATGGGTCGAAAACTTTATTTTGCCTAAAATCGCAATCGAGAGCAAGATCTGGCCTACTTTATAATCACTGTATTGATGATGATTAACCAATATTTAGCAAATCATATGGAAAATGAAAAAAGTCAATATGTAATCCAAAAAAAGTAAACTTTTTATTAATATAAAAACAATTTTCCTGCATCTCTTTACTTTAACACTTTTTGCGCGCATTTTCTTCTCTCTCTCTCTTTCTTGGCAAAAAAAAATGTATCCCTCGGAAGAAAAAAGAAGCACAATCACCATTCGATGTTCAGCTGTGTTTTGTTTTGGTATCGCCCTCGGCTTCTCTCCTCATTTGGTAGTGATTAATTTTTTATCTTGCTATCAACCGAGTCTCATCACTTACTTAATTGTTTGATTAGCGGTGCCTGAAATAAATAAACAATGGAGTGCAATGTTTATTTATTTCAGGCACCGCTCCCGACCTCTTCATTGGTGTGGTACAATTCCCATATGCATTTTCCAAATTATTTCGATGTAAATCAAGCCCAACCAAATATTTAAATTTGTATATGGTTCAACATGTTTGTAATAATAAAAAATTAATAACATAAAATGAAACAGAAGAACTTCTATGCCAGTATTTAAAGTTTTATGATTGCATTTCATAAAATGTAAAAATACGGACATTGAAACTCTTTCGGGAAAGGGGGTGCAAATACTTGCGCAATATTGCCCATGCTCAATAAAGAAACGCGGAAAATTAGATATTCGTTGTAGTTGTGTAGAGTGTCATATGGTCGGCCCCGTCTATATTATACTGCTCCGCTCGCTGGATTTGTAATATCCTTACAACGAAGTTATAAGTGCGTGTGGCCCCAGGAATTGTTAGCGTCTCGAAATATTAGTCCTAAACCCTTTATGTATACAGATTGTTTCATATCTCGACTAACTGAGTAGATCTAGACCAGTATCTCCTTAATAATTTTTAAAAACGTACATGTCACATTTATGGACCAATTATTACGAAATTTTGCACGTAAATCAGGTTCCGGCCAGAGAAGGCACCTATTAATATTTAGGGGGTGAAATAGACCAACAACTGTTTTGTCTGTTTTTCTGGTCGCTCTATAGGCCACAATCATGATTCATGATTGAAATATCACGAAGTTTTACATGAAGAAAAGGGGTTTCGAAAAAAAATATTACTGCTTTAATGAAAATCGGCCAATATTTAGAGGGTCAAATAGGCAAAAATTTTTGTGTGAAAAATTACAAAATTTGTCATATTTGAGGGTATATATCTACTCCGGAAAGATATAGACTGGATGACATTTAAATTGATACCCATTAGAATGGTGTATATACTGGGATGTAGGAATTATACATACATATTTTCAGAGGTCTACATATTCTAATATTGTCTAATATTAACATTATCGAACTTCTATATATAGCTTATAGGTTTATTAGGAAATTTGATCTACAGACAATAATTTTTTCGTTGTTGTCTTTTTCGGGACATACGTTCCAATTGGATTTAAATATACAAAGCATCAAAATGTCCATGCTTGGAAATTTTCTATTAGAGTTGAATGTCCTTTGGGATAATAATATGGACCTAGAAGGGCAATTTTAGCATAGATCAACATTTTACAATTATAGAGTCATATTATTTGCATTAATAAACATGTAACTCAGAATATTTTTGGTAGTATCCTCAAAGACAAGAAATATATATTTGTATGTATTTAATTATCCTGTACAACTTTTAATCAACCCTACCCAAGAAAAGTCTAAACTCTAAAATATGTATAGTCCTTGGTTGCATCTGAAATATTTACTATTAACAGATCCTGTTATGGCGAACGCATTTATTTGTCCTTTTTCAGACAAGGTCTTTCTTCCCAAAACCACTCAATAATCATGCAGTTATTAATCAAACGCGAGAGAACCCACAAATATCAATGAACTTCTTTGGAGTTCAATAAATATTTTACCCCCGATGTAAATAATCATAACATGTGAAAAACAAATGGACTAGAAGCTATAAATCGGGGATTAACAAAACACCTCTAAATCGAAGCACCCACAATAAAATAATTAATCCTTTCGGCACTTAGGCAATAAAATTAGTGGGTTCATCCCAAAATTAAGTCATTAGTATTAGGGATACACAAAATTTAGGTACTAAATTAGTACCTGCCTATGTTATTTAATATGTAATTACTTGTATAAATTAGGTGACCCATTACACTACAACATTATTCACTCAACACAACTTCAAGAGTTAACAAGCTAACAAAGAGTAACAGAGCTATTAAAATAAAAATGGCAACAACTAACGATTATCAACACAAGAAATTCAACATGAAGCCCCAAGAAGAATATCCGCATAAGAAATTTGCTACCAGCAAAAGAAAATTCGATGAAGTTGAAAAGGAAGCTGAAGATATATTGCAGCAAGCTAAAAAGGATATAGCCACCGATCTACCACAAATCAAAAGAAAACAAAATAAGCCTTTGTTTCGGCCATGGGAAGATAAGGAAGACAACGAGACTAACACAACAACCAAAAGACCCAAGAGCTGTCCACCAACTGAAGAGGGCCCCACAAATATTCTGTCTCAACAATCGATTCCACAACGCCGACGCAATACTGTTGGTGCTACCATGAGACGTCGTCAACAGCAGCAACACCAACAAGCCGCACAATGGATGAGCCAACAACAATATATTGCCTATCAGCAACAGATGCAATATCATGTAGCTCTTATGGAACAATCTATGAGGAATTCCACATATTTGGCATATTTACAACAATTGGCGCTGCGACAGAGGCAGCAGCAGCAACAACAATTATTTATTTTTGGCCAACAACATTAGTGACAGGACATTTAATCACTTTGGATTAATTTAAAAATATTTATATTGATTGACTAGTGTAACTGGTCTAAAACCTATAACAACATCTGTGATAATTAACTATAATTTATTTATTCTAAATTGGTATAATATTTATTAATAAAAAATTATAATTTTTAAGCAAAAAAAAGGTTTTTATTTACTTATTCGAACACAAAAAAACTATAAACTTAATATGCATTAAGATGCTATCTAAAAGTCATGCATATTTTTTTTTTCAAAATTACAGCTTATTTTTTAGAAAGATGCTCCCGATCAAAATAAGAGGATTCGATATGTAGAATGATATGTCATATTGGCGTATTTGCCATAATTTTATATATATTTTTATGTTTATTCGCGAATTCGCACCAACGTAGAAGAAAATGTAGGGACTGGGGGGGTGGACTATTTGAGCCTCCTTCGTAGCCAACATTTGCATAAACGAAAAATATTCAAACATTAAATTAAATGAATCGATTTAAAAAAGATTGTTTTTTGCAAACTTTCCTAGAGATTTTAAAAATTCCTTTTTATAGAAGCCGATTTTTAAAAATTTCTTTTTAAAAAAGGGGATTTTGAAAAAAAAATTAAGAATCCTACACAAAAATTATTTTTTCGTAGAGCTCTTCTTATTCACTAGGAGATTTTAATGCAAATATCGGAAGGGAAAATATTTTTGGTCCCACCGTCGGAAAATTCAGCCTCCATGAAGAAACATCCGACAACGGCATGAGGTTGATTGACTTCACAGCAGCAAAAAACATGGTAGTTAGAAGCACCATATTCAAGCATCTCAATATACACAAGGAGGCATTGTGTGATAGACGGAGGCAGTGTACTAGACGTTCGATCGACTTGAGGAGCGAATATCAATTCGGACCGCTACCTTGTAGCAGCCAAGGTTCGCACTCGTCTTAATGTTGCAGCAAAGGTGCGATCTAACACAACACGGAAACTCGACGTCGAAAAGCTGCAAACACAACAGGTAGCCGAGGCCTACTCCGCTCAACGACGAAAGCACTTCTTGTCCCGATAATAGTATAGAAGCACAATGGCAAAGAATTGCCCACCCTGCAACAAAAACAACACCAAAAACCACCATCAAGAAACCCATGGTACGATGAGGAGTGTCGTAATGCTACTGATGTGAAAAAGCGTATAGGGCAACCCGGGAGAAAAGGAGAAACGTATTTTCAGAAAAAAAAAGAAGAAAGTAAAAGAAACACGTAAGCGTGAGCAAATCGAGATGTACAGGAGTCAGAATGAAGACCGAAAATTCTACCAACGGGTAAAACACCAAACCGAAGGCTTTGGTGCAGGCACATCCTCCTGTAGAGATGAAGAAGGAAACCTGGTGACAGATACAAACTGCGTGCTGAGGATCTGGAAGGAGCATTTTGAAAAGCTTCTGGTATCAAATAGAGGCGCTGAAGAAGATACCCCAGAACCAATAAGAGATGAAGTCATACAATCAATTAATCGGCAGCAATAAACCAGCAGGAGCCGATAGGTTACCAGCCGAACTATACAAAATCGGTGGTCAGATACTGGTAAGGAGCATGCACCAGCTGATTAGTACAATTTGGCTAGAGGAATGCATGCCCAATGATTGGATCCTATGCATCATGTGTCCCGTGCACAAAAAAGGAGGCATGACGATATGTGTCAACTATAGAGGAATTTTTTTACATCCTGCAGTAAAAGGTCATACGAGACGCAATGGTGAACAGAAATGGCACTCTTTACACCAAACAACACATGTTACTCGCCTACGCCGATGACATCGATATAATGGGTCGAACATTGCGAGCGATAACAGCCACCTTTGAACAAATTGAGAAGGAGTCTGCCAAAGTGGGTCTGGCAGTAAACGGTGAGAAGACCAAGCTGATGGTATTAACGCGCAAGACGTTCAGTAGACTCTGTCCAACTGTGGAACTTGAGAACTACAGCTTCGAGGTATTTAAAGATTTTATATACCTTGGTATCGCCATAAATAAAACGAATGACATCAGTTTTGAAATTTGGGGAAGGATAGTGATGGCCAACAGATGCTACTATGGTCTAAGTAACCAGAGAACAAACTCACACTTTACAAGACGCTGATACTACCCGTGCTGTTATATGGATTTTTTAGGTTTTTATTTTTATTATCTGAAAATTCTAAACTTTATTGAGAAGAAAATTTTAAAAGTCGGCCCGTCCAACTTTTGTATTTCCTCTACATATTTTTTAATTTGATTTTTTTTTCCTCCCTGAAAATATCCCACTTTTTAAATGACGAAACAAAATATTTTGAAATCAGTAAAGCGAAGAAAAAACAAATTTTTTAAATTTTAAATTATGTTTATTTTTTATAAATTATGTCTTAAATAATAATAAATAAATGTAATGTTAGTATCACAGATTTTCTTATAAAAAATTAAATATTATATGATTCAAAGGTTTGACATTTATCATCAATCAAAATATGTACCATCCTCTATTGCTGTTGACCAAAAACAAATAATTGCTGTTGTTGTTGTCTTTGTTGTTGCACCAATAGTTGTAAGTATGCCAAATAATTGGAATTTCTTATCGATTGTTCCATTATGGCCGAGTGGTATTGCTGCTGTTGTTGCTTATAGGCCATATATTGTTGTTGTCTCATCCATTGTACGGCTTGTTGTTCTTGCTGCTGACGACGTCTCATTGCTGCACCAACAGTGTTACGTCGACGCTTGGGATTTGAGTGCTGTGGCACATCATCTGCAGTGTTGTTGTTTGGAACCTCTGTTGGTGGACAGCTCTTGGGTCTTTTGGTGGTTGTGGTAGCTTCACTTTCGTCCTTATCTTCCCATGGGCGGAACAAAGACTTGGTTTGTTTCCTCTTGATTTGGGGTAAATCTGCGGTCATATCCTTTTGGGCTTGCTGTAATATACTATCAACTGTTGTGGTTTCATGGTCCTTTTCAATTTCAGGAATTTTCCTCTTGCTGGTAGCAAATTTCTTATGCTGATAAGACTCTTCTTCAATTTTCATGTTGAATTTCTTGTGTTGATAATTGTTAGTGGTTGCCATTTTTGCGTAACTTGGTTGACTTGTTAACTCTTTGAGTTGTGTTGAGTGAATAATGTTTTTGTCCCTCTTGGGTAAATTATTTATACAGTTCCACGTGGAGGATGCAGGTATCCACTTTGGCTTAGTGTGTGAATTTTGCGAGACCCTTATTTGGGATTTTTAGTACCTAAGGATTAGGGTTTTATTACCTAACGATTAGTATTATTTATTATGGGTACTTAAGTTTAAGAGTAGGTGCTGTCAATCTCTATGTGGCTAATCTATGTGTTTGTATGTAATTAGGATATGTGTCAAAAACACTAAATATATACATGACATCTCCGCAAGGAAGGCCATTGATCCAGTCTGGTGTGTTTGAAAATTATATAAAATATCCCACAAAACTTACAATATTATGTCTAAGGAAATTTTTTCTGCAGGATAAAAATCTTAATAAATGATTTGGTCGTGTTCAACTTTATCTTAGGTCAACACACTTTATTAAATATTTCTTCCAAATGTTTGTAAAAATAGTAATTTTTGAAATTAATAAAAAATAATTTCATAATTCGGAATAGGAAATAATGTGATGTGATTTTATAAGAGCTACAGAAAAGTACAGTGAAATATATAACGAAACGTTCGTGAGCTGTTAAATTCAATGTTGTTAAGTAGATAATAGCTAAAAAATCACCCTTTAATTTTTCTCAAAATATTATTTTCTGAAGTTAATAAAGATCATTTCTTTTTATTCAACCAAAAGTATTGAATTTAGTTATCTGAATAGAAAATAAATGGTGATTTCTAAGCGCTATAAGAAGAAAAATCCACACAACCAAATTCGGAAAAAGGCATGTAGTCTTTATTTGAATTCAGGCAAATATTGACAGTGACAGCGATTCAAATGGTCCATCCTCATTGTCTAATGTTTGCATACTCTTTCCAACATTTCTGACGCTACGCCACGAATAAATGCTTCAACGTTCAATTGAAGCCGGCTTGCCTGCATATTTTAACATAGCCCATCTAAGCGGCTGATTGAACGCTCCCGAAAGTAAAATAAGATGTTTGCCGAACTCACCTCCCAATAAGTCAATTTTTACGCGTGTTGTGTGACAGCGTCTTGTTGAAACCACATGCCATGAAAGTCAAGATTTTGAGATTTAGGCGAAAAAATTATATAATCTAACGGCAGACTTCCCCATTCGCACTATCTTTGAAAAAGTCCGTTCCAAAGATGCCACCAGCCCATAAAACCCACCCACTGTGACTTTTTATATCCTACACAACTATGTTGTCAGGGTATTATAGCTTTGTGTGGCATCAAGAGTTTGTAACACCGCAAAATATCGGTCCTAGACCTACCTTTTAGTATCCCGTCATAGCTCGACTAACTGGGTCGATCTAGACATCCGTCTGTCAATTAAAATTGGTAAATCATATTTTGCATGTAGCTTTATTTCGGACCGAAGAAGATCCCTATTGTGACCCGAAATTTAACACCAGGAAGGAAATCATGCCAAGGAATAAGCATGACTTAATGTAGATCGGTCAATATTGAGCGGGTCAAATTTTAATTTGTACAAAAGTTGTATTCTATAGCGTATATATTTACTCCTGGTGGACATAGATCCGGGAAGTTGGTAGTGTATCAAGGAGTGGTTGACCTTTAAATTGCATAATAGCAATTATATTGTTTTATGTACTCGGATGTGGGAGAATTATACGTAAATATTTAAAGGGATCAATATATTATGATATTGTTTTGTATTATTATTATCCCGTTAGAGGGCGGAAATGTCGCGCTGATCCCTTTGAAATTGTAAATGAAGTTCCAATTATGGTCAAGGCCGACGCCTACAATTTTCGGTGATGTTGAGATGATATTTAGGGGGTGGAATGAACTGAACAGATTTTTTAGTCCCTCTAGATGCTATTATTATATGCAGAACATCACATATTTTAGACGGTGAAACGGATCTGAACAAATACTTAGAACGGCTGTTTATATGATGATCGGTCAATATTCCGAGGGTTAAATCAACATAACTGAAGTGACAAAATTTATATTTTTTAGCGTTTTATTTTATATTCTCGAAGGAAAAACAAGATCTGGAAAATATGTCCGAGTTAGAAGGTGGAGCTCATGGCCTATAATCGGTCAAGAGGGTGCAAATATCGCTGGACTTTAGATTTTGGTGGTAGTTGTGTTCATTGGTTTCTGGACGCATTGTCAGCCTTTGCAATTCTTTTTAGCCCGATCTTCCCTCCAAAATCGACAGCTCTGCTTATTTAAGTAGCCAAAAAGGTTCGATGGTGAACACAATTTGTCGATCAAACAGTGTAAATTTTCAACCAACCTCCCTAAGAGAATATTCACAAAAAATTCTGATTGAGAAGGCCGTTCGGCAATTCTCCGATCAAAAATGTGGATCTTCGACCAAAATTTCTGCATTGTGGGTTCGGCTTCAATTCTTGCACCAGCTGTAAATTTTAAAGGCCTCACACCTAAATCCTTCTGAAAGGATTTCCACGTTATTGAGTAACTGAGGAGGCCCAATTGTTGCGAACGGCGATGAATCGATTATTGATAGTCATCATTAATACACTGGCCGTTATAGTGGCGATATATTTCAGTTCGGACTCTACGTAAGTTTTGGTGATTTTTATGATCAACCATTTAAATTTGGGGCGAAATTTAGTCACATTAGGCAGAAAATCGCTTCAGTGGGACGATTAAACTGACCATAAAATGGGTGGTGCACGCGATAAGTTTTCATAACAGAGCCTGGTTGTTCGTCGTTTGAAATACGACGATTCGTGGTTACGTTATAGACCAGATTGAAGATATTAACAATGAAAGAAAAACACGAAACGTGAGTGAGCTGTTTAAATCAGCGGTTGTCAAAATCATCCATTATATGCTGCATAATATAAATTTTCTAATAATATTTTTGAAAATCCATTGGCCGATTTTTAAATTCGTTATACAAAAGTTCCTATGTTTGTAGTCCTTCTAAAATTTCGATATTCATGAACTAAGCTATATTTTAATTGATAATTGCATAGTATTCGATCGGTCTCCCATCGGAAATACTTACAAAATATGGTCACTAACATCTCGTTTATATGATGAGAACGGAAAAGTTACCTTCTTTTACTCTTCAATCCATTTATATTTAAAAATAAATCTCTTTCCATCAATGAACTCCTTTGCCCAGAGGAGATAAATAACTTCTTTGAAGTCATATAAATTCCTTCGTTTATTGGATCCGCATCCCATCGAAGAACAAACACATGGATTAGTTGCATAGGGATTAACCTCAACATCACACGCTAAAAAGTGATTAACTATTACCCCCAATAAAATATTTAATCGCTTGTAGTTAGGTAATAAAAACTAACCCAAAAATAAGGGTCCGGAAAATTGTAAAATACCTCCACACCCAAGGATACCTGCCCAACCATTTGAAACTGTATAAATAATTTACCCCCGAAGGACAACAACATTATTCCCGCAACACAACTCAAAGAGTTAAGAAGTCAGAACAAATTACGCAAAATGGTAACAACTATCAATTATCAACACAAAAAATTCAACATGAAGAACGAACAGGAGGAATATCAACATAAGAAATTTGCTACCAGCAAAAGGAAAATTACCGAAATGGAAAAAGAGCAAGAAACCATAACAGCTGAGAGTATTCTGCAGCAAGCTCAAAAGGATATCATTACCGATTTACCACAAATCAAACGGAAACAAATTAAGCCTTTGTTTCGACCATGGGAAGATAAGGACGAAGAATGTAATGCCAACAAAAGACCCAAAAGTTGTCCTCCAACTGAGGTTGCAATCAGTAATACCACAAATGTTTTACCACAGCCTTCAAATCTCAAGCGTCGGCGTAACACAGTTGGAGCTCTGATGAAACGTCGCCAACAGCAAGAACAAAATGCCCTACAATGGATGAGACAGCAACAATATATTGCCTATCAGCAACAACAACAGCAATACCACTCGGTCATAATGGAACAATCAATGAGAAATTCCACTTATTTGCAATATTTACAACTATTGGCCCAACAACAAAGACAGCAACAACAATTATTTGTTTTTGGACAACAACATTAGTATCCTGGCCTTTAATCTCCATGGATGATTAAGAAGGATTCTTCAAACGATTGACCAATATTATTGGTCTAAAAACTATGATAATATCTGTGATAATAAATTATTTATGTATTTAAAAACAAATTATTTATTAATAAAATCTATGAATTAAAAAATAAAAAATACAATTTTGCATATTATTTACTATTTATTGCCTTAATATCCCTAAAGAAAAAATCCTTTAAAAATCCACGCATATTGCCTTAATATCCCTAAAGAAAAAATCCTTTAAAAATCCACGCCTATTGCCTTAATATCCCTAAAGAAAAAATCCTTTAAAAATCCACGCCTATTGCCTTAATATCCCTAAAGAAAAAATCCTTTAAAAATCCACGCCTATTGCCTTAATATCCCTAAAGAAAAAATCCTTTAAAAATCCACGCCTATTGCCTTAATATCCCTAAAGAAAAAATCCTTTAAAAATCCACGCCTATTGCCTTAAAATATATTTTTTAAAAAATATTTTTTTTAAAAAATCGACGCCTTGTATTAGTCCCATAAAAAATATTTTTTTAAAAAATCGACGCCTTGTATTAGTCCCATAAAAAATATTTTTTTAAAAAATCGACGCCTGTATTAGTCCCTTAAAAAATATATTTTTTTAAAAAATCCACGCCTTGTATTAGTCTCTTAAAAATTTTTTTTTTTTAAAATCCACGCCTTGTATTAGTCCCTTAAAAAATATTTTTTTAAAAATCCACGCCTTGTTTAGTATCTTAAAAAATATTTTGTATTAGTCTTTGTATTAGTCCCTTAAAAAATATTGTTTTAAAAAATCCACGCCTTGTATTAGTCCCTTAAAAATATTTTTTTTTTAAAAAATCTACGCCTTGTATTAGTCCCTAAGAAATATTTTTTAATATAAAAATAAAACACATTTATTTATTTTTAATATAATTAACATTTTATTAATTTTATTTTTGGAACTTTTAAAATTTCTTTTCAGATTTCATTAGTCTAATTTTTGGATTTTACGGAGCTTGACAAAATATGGTGCGTGGTCATTCAAATCATCAAAACTGAGCACTTCAGGAATATGATTCTTGCAAAATGGCGACTTCTTATTGGATAAAAATGTTCCTCATTGTAAACTTGTTGAATACAAAATATTTTTCAAATGTGCAATAAAAATAAAATGAAATTCTACAAAAAACTGTGTTTTATTTACCAAGGTAGGGTAGTGTTCTTTTGGTACTCATTCTCTTTATATGACGTCACTTATATGACTTCACTCGAGATAATCCAAAAAAAGTTAAAAATTTGAAATTTTCTGAAAAATACCAGGCGCCCAGCATCAAAACGCAAGAAGCCAGAAACTAAAAAAATTGCAAAAAAATTTTGGTCTGGCACTCCGTGCAAATATAAAACCAAAGCATACTTTCAGGCGCGTATTTATTTTCACCGAAATGCCCTAACAAAAGTTATTTTCACCGCAATTCCCTAACAAAAGTTGAATTTACAAAATTCAGAGCATACTTTCAGGCGCCTATTAATTCTTTTTCATTTTTTGTGAACCTTCTGCTTTTAGTGAAATTCTGGGCGCCTGGTGTTTTTTTAGAAATTTTGATTCGAAACGATGTAGCTAGCGAGATAACTTGAAAATTCAAACGGATATGTGTGAAGCTTAATAGGCGTGGATTTTTAAAGGATATTTTCGGAAGGAATATTAAGGATATAGGCGTGGATTTTTAAAGGATATTTTCGGAAGGAATATTAAGGATATAGGCGTGGATTTTTAAAGGATATTTTCGGAAGGAATATTAAGGATATAGGCGTGGATTTTTAAAGAATATTTTCGGAAGGAATATTAAGGATATAGGCGTGGATTTTTAAAGAATATTTTCGGAAGGAATATTAAGGATATAGGCGTGGATTTTTAAAGTATATTTTCGGAAGGAATATTAAGGATATAGGCGTGGATTTTTAAAGGATATTTTCGGAAGGAATATTAAGGATATAGGCGTGGATTTTTAAAGAATATTTTCGGAAGGAATATTAAGGATATAGGCGTGGATTTTTAAAGGATATTTTCGGAAGGAATATTAAGGATATAGGCGTGGATTTTTAAAGAATATTTTCGGAAGGAATATTAAGGATATAGGCGTGGATTTTTAAAGAATATTTTCGGAAGGAATATTAAGGATATAGGCGTGGATTTTTAAAGTATATTTTCGGAAGGAATATTAAGGATATAGGCGTGGATTTTTAAAGGAAATTTTCGGAAGGAATATTAAGGATATAGGCGTGGATTTTTAAAGAATATTTTCGGAAGTAATATTAAGGATATAGGCGTGGATTTTTAAAGGATATTTTCGGGAGGATTATTAAGGATATAGGCGTGGATTTTTTAAGGAAATTTTCGGAAGGAATATTAAGGATATAGGCGTGGATTTTTAAAGGAAATTTTCGGAAGGAATATTAAGGATATAGGCGTGGATTTTTAAAGAATATTTTCGGAAGGAATATTAAGGATATAGGCGTGGATTTTTAAAGTATATTTTCGGAAGGAATATTAAGGATAAGGCGTGGATTTTTAAAGGAATATTTTCGGAAGGAATATTAAGGATATAGGCGTGGATTTTTAAAGGAATATTTTCGGAAGGAATATTTTTTAAGGATATAGGCGTGGATTTTTAAAGGAATATTTTCGGAAGGCCCAATAAGGCGTGGATTTTTTAAAGGAATATTTTCGGAAGGAATATTAAGGATATAGGCGTGGATTTTTTAAAGGAATATTTTCGGAAGGAATATTAAGGATATAGGCGTGGATTTTTAAAGGAATATTTTCGGAAGGCCCAATAAGGCGTCGATTTTTTAAAGGAATATTTTCGGAAGGCCCAATAAGGATATAGGCGTTTTTTAAAGGAATATTTTCGGAAGGCCCAATAAGGCGTGGATTTTTTAAAGGAATATTTTCGGAAGGCCCAATAAGGCGTGGATTTTTTAAAGGAATATTTTCGGAAGGCCCAATAAGGCGTGGATTTTTTAAAGGAATATTTTCGGAAGGCCCAATAAGGCGTGGATTTTTTAAAGGATATATAGGCGTGGATTTTTCGGAAGGAATATTAAATAAGGCGTGGATTTTTTAAAGGAATATTTTCGGAAGGCCCAATAAGGCGTGGATTTTTTAAAGGAATATTTTCGGAAGGCCCAATAAGGCGTGGATTTTTTAAAGGAATATTTTCGGAAGGAATATTAAGGATAAGGCGTGGATTTTTTAAAGGAATATTTTCGTAAGGAATAGTTTTTTAAAGGATATAAGGCGTGGATTTTTTAAAGGAATATTTTCGGAAGGCCCAATTTTTTTAAGGATTAATAAGGCGTCGATTTTTTAAAGGAATATTTTCGGAAGGCCCAATAAGGCGTGGATTTTTTAAAGGAATATTTTCGGAAGGCCCAATAAGGCGTGGATTTTTTAAAGGAATATTTTCGGAAGGCCCAATAAGGCGTGGATTTTTTAAAGGAATATTTTCGGAAGGCCCAAAAAAAGGCGTGGATTTTTTAAAGGAATATTTTCGGAAGGCCCAATAAGGCGTGGATTTTTTAAAGGAATATTTTCGGAAGGCCCAATAAGGCGTGGATTTTTTAAAGGAATATTTTCGGAAGGCCCAATAAGGCGTGGATTTTTTAAAGGAATATTTTCGGAAGGCCCAATAAGGCGTGGATTTTTTAAAGGAATATTTTCGGAAGGCCCAATAAGGCGTGGATTTTTTAAAGGAATATTTTCGGAAGGCCCAATAAGGCGTGGATTTTTTAAAGGAATATTTTCGGAAGGCCCAATAAGGCGTGGATTTTTTAAAGGAATATTTTCGGAAGGCCCAATAAGGCGTGGATTTTTTAAAGGAATATTTTCGGAAGGCCCAATAAGGCGTGGATTTTTTAAAGGAATATTTTCGGAAGGCCCAATAAGGCGTGGATTTTTTAAAGGAATATTTTCGGAAGGCCCAATAAGGCGTGGATTTTTTAAAGGAATATTTTCGGAAGGCCCAATAAGGCGTGGATTTTTTAAAGGAATATTTTCGGAAGGCCCAATAAGGCGTGGATTTTTTAAAGGAATATTTTCGGAAGGCCCAATAAGGCGTGGATTTTTTAAAGGAATATTTTCGGAAGGAAGGCGTGGATTTTTTAAAATAAGGCGTGGATTTTTTAAAGGAATCTTTCTTTCAAGGACCAATAAGGCGTGGATTTTGTAAAGGATTAATAAGGCGTCGATTTTTTAAAGGAATATTTTCGGAAGGCCCAATAAGGCGTGGATTTTTTAAAGGAATATTTTCGGAAGGCCCAATAAGGCGTGGATTTTTTAAAGGAATATTTTCGGAAGGCCCAATAAGGCGTGGATTTTTTAAAGGAATATTTTCGGAAGGCCCAATAAGGCGTGGATTTTTTAAAGGAATATTTTCGGAAGGCCCAATAAGGCGTGGATAAGGCGTGGATTTTTTAAAGGAATATTTTCGGAAGGCCCAATAAGGCGTGGATTTTTTAAAGGAATATTTTCGGAAGGCCCAATAAGGCGTGGATTTTTAAAGGAATATTTTCGGAAGGCCCAATAAGGCGTGGATTTTTTAAAGGAATATTTTCGGAAGGCCCAATAAGGCGTGGATTTTTTAAAGGAATATTTTCGGAAGGCCCAATAAGGCGTGGATTTTTTAAAGGAATATTTTCGGAAGGCCCAATAAGGCGTGGATTTTTTAAAGGAATATTTTCGGAAGGCCCAATAAGGCGTGGATTTTTTAAAGGAATATTTTCGGAAGGCCCAATAAGGCGTGGATTTTTTAAAGGAATATTTTCGGAAGGCCCAATAAGGCGTGGATTTTTTAAAGGAATATTTTCGGAAGGCCCAATAAGGCGTGGATTTTTTAAAGGAATATTTTCGGAAGGCCCAATAAGGCGTGGATTTTTTAAAGGATTAATAAGGCGTCGATCTTTTAAAGGAATATTTTCGGAAGGCCCAATAAGGCGTGGATTTTTTAAAGGAATATTTTCGGAAGGCCCAATAAGGCGTGGATTTTTTAAAGGAATATTTTCGGAAGGCCCAATAAGGCGTGGATTTTTTAAAGGAATATTTTCGGAAGTTGTATTACTTTTACCATTGTCCTTGTTACTTTCAATTTCCCAGGGTCGAAAGAGGGCGCTGACTTGTTTCCGCTTTACTGGAGGTTCTGGAATTGCCGGTTCTTTTCGTGCTCTTTCCAAAATGATATCGGCCGTAATAATGATGTTTTCCTTATCCTCTGTATCTTCACGTTTACGTTTCAATTGGGGTCCGGTGAATTTCTTATGGGCATAATCATCGCCATCGGATTTTGTATGGAATTTTTTGTGTTGATATAATTCAGCCATTTTGTGGATTGTGGGTTGTTGTTTTCTTATTGGATGGTGCAGAGGGAATATTGGCAGAGTTCAGATATTGCATAATATTTATAGACACCACATTGGTACCTGTGGTTTTTCTGTTTTCGGAGGAGGATTTAGTTACCTTGAAACATTAGTCATATTTCCCAATCGTAAACCGAAATCCTGTTTATGTCTGTTGTGTAATAATCCTGCTAATCCCTTTAGGGTTGCAATGTTGATCCGGATCTCTTAAGTTGCCGGGTCTGTTTACTACCTAGAAGAGAAATAAATCATGTAATAAATTTATGTTGTAGGATATTCGGAAATAGTTATTAAAATCTTATGAGGGTGGTATAAAGCAAACACAATTTTCGAAAGAATATTTTGGAAGGACTATTAAAAGGCGTGGATTTTTATACCCTACACAACTATGTTGTATTCATAGACCCACCTTTAAGTATACTTTATGTCATATCTCAACTAGCTGAGTCGATCTAGACATGTGTGCCCGTCCGCCCGTCTGTCCATTATAATTTGTAAACACGGTACAGGCCACAGTTATGGACCAATCTTCGCGAAATTTTGCATGTACGATGGGTTCTGGCCAATGAAGACCCCTATTGTTTTTAGTAAAGATCGGTTAACATTTAGGGGATGAAATGGACCAAAAACTTTTTTGTTTGATTTTCTGGTCGCTCCAGAGGCCGCAATTATGACCCAAACGTGGAGAAGGGGATCGGGCCAGAGAATAAGCATGCGTGTTTTGATACAGATCGGTCAATATTTAGCGGGTACAATGGACTCTGACTTTTGTGTGAAAAAAGAAAAAAATGTATTCTATAGCGTATAGATTTACCCCTGAAGGACATATACCCGAGAAGTTGATAGTCTATCCATTAGGAGTGGTTGACCTTTAAATTGATACCAATTACATTGTGGTATGTTCTCGGATGTGAGAGTTAGCCTTCAATATTTGCAGGTGCTTACGTATTCAGATATTATTTAGTAACCCATTACCACACTAGAGCGCGGAAATATAGCGCTGATCGCTTTGAAATGCTCCAGTTATGATCAAGGACAACGCCTATAATTTTCGGTAATGATCAAATAATAATATTGGGATGAATTGGACCGAAAACTTATTTTGTTGTGGTTTTTCGAGTCCATATATAGACCACAATTGAAAGCCGAATATTAAAACACAACCCACGGTGAAGGGAATTTGGACAAGTAATTAGAAGTGTTGTACTCAATATTAGTAATATTTGTGGACCTCTAGTCGGTCAAGAGGGTCCAAATATCCCGAAATATTGCCCAAGCTCAGACTATAGAACCGCTCACTGGTTTAAAAATATTTTTTATGAACTTTTTTAACAATATTATTTCAAGGACTATTAATAGGCGTGTATATTTGAAACATATTTTTAGAACTATCGGATATATGAGCCTTGTATTTTTGTGAATATTTTTTCAAATACCTATCACTGCAACATTCCGATGGATTGTCAGAGTAATAAAATTCAGAACATGATTACTTTTACCAATATTTGTGCAAATTACTAATTTTATGTTCATAGATAGTAAGCCATAAAATAAATGTAGGATATTTTCCGGAACCTAAAATTAAAATTCGATGGTATATGACAGATAACAAAAAAAGACCATTCCCGTCATATATGGACATTTAAAAACTTATACCTGTGCCGTATCTCACTTTTGCTCGAATTGTGGACAAATGTCAAGGTCTTTGAAAAGGGTATTTCTTGTTAATCACCTCTGCCATATTCTTTTTTTTTGTAAAAAACATGTTTACAACACCTGAGTAATAAATATTTACGATCATAAGGACTTTTATGATCAACCTCCTGTATTAGAAGAATACTTGGTATTCGAATTTGCCTTGGGTATATTTTATGTGGAATTATTAAATATGTTTTTTTTTTAATTTCAGGAAATGGTATAAGAACCATAAAATATCCGTTAATAGATGCTATGTTTTATATGAATTATATAAAATTTTTATGGGGATTATTATAAAAGAAATACTGGAAGTCTTCTAATTACACCGGATATTTCTGATAAGATATTGGAAATTATTAAAGTGTTAATTTTTACTATCAATATAATTAAAAAAGGTTTATATCTCTGCTAGTCCTCAGAAAATTATCTTAGAATACCAAGCTTTTTACTACCGATGTTCTTTGAAAATATTCCTTAAAAAATCCAAGTTAATTGCCGTTAAAGCTTATGCTGCAATAGTCATTTAAAAATGTTATATTAAAATATCATTTTTTATTCCAATAGTCTTTCTAAATACATCTTTAAAAAGTCACGCATATTTCTTTTCCAGTCCTTTGAAAAGTATTATTAAAAAACGCGCTTATAGCTCTGATAGTCCTTTGTAAAATATATTATTAAAAAGCATGGTTCTCGCTCTACATTGCCAGAAGCCACGGCAATGGCTCTGCTAGTCCTTTAAAAAATATCCTTAAAAATTCAAACTTATAACTCAGCAAATCATCTGAAAAATATTATAAAAACTTTTGAAAATTCTACGTCTCTTGAAAATTATTTTTTTTTTTAAGAAATCCCTGCTCTATAGCTCTACAAGTCCTTAGGAAATATTCTTCAAAAATTCATATATATGATTCTACCAGACCTTGGAATAAAAAAACTGCAATAAAACTGCTAATAGCCCTTGGAAAAATATTCTTTAAAATAATCCAAGCTTATAACGTAGTAAGTCCTTTGAAAATTAGTCTTTACAAAACCACGTCCTTCGAAAAATATTCTTTCCAAAATCTCATACCTATGGCCCTAATAGACCCTTTTCAAATATTCTTCAAAATTCACACTTATAGCTCAACTGATGGTTGTCAAGTAAAGTTGTCTTAAAAATATTGCACACTGTTATTCCAAGAACATTAGATCTTTAAGTATGCTTTGCCAATAGCTAAGTGGTTCACCTTGGATTTTGTGGAAATAATGTGTCCTCAAAGTAATTATTTTTATTAAATCCGCCCATCCACACTCACCAACCATATCCCAGTTTATTTCCTTCAACATAAATATTTATCACATCAATAAAACACATGCCATAAACATGACTGACGTAATAATATATTTTATAAACAGGATGGGAATTAAAAATCCGAATCAGGATTTATAACCCACACAACTTTTTTGTACCTTTACGATACGAGTTAAAGTATCGTAAAGGTACATGTTTTAGAAATATTCAAATCTACGCTTATGACTCGAATGATCGTTGTGTTCTATAATTGTCTTAAAACTGTTGCACAGTGTAATTCCTTTAAGTATTCTTTGCCAATAGCTAAGCGGTTGACCTTGGATTTTGTGGAAATTTTGTGTCCTCATAGTAAATCTTTTTATTTAATCCGCCCATCGACACTCACTACCCAAACCCCTGATCATTTCCTTCAACATAAATATTTATCACACCAATAAAACACATACCATAAATATGACTGACGTAATAATATATTTTATAAACAGGATGGGTATTAAAAATCCGGATCAGGATTTATAACCCACACAACTTTTTTGTACATTTACGAGTCGAGTTAAAGTAGATCACAGGTAAAAAGGGATGAAAAGGGTATTAAAAAATAAGATTCTTTAAGCGGCCTTGACTCTAGCCCACAATTTGAGCAAACTTCAAATGATATTTACAGGTAGCAACTATTATTACCTAATTTGTATATATTCCGGAAAAATCTGAAAAATGCATCATTTACAAATCACCAGTCAAAGCGTTAAGACAAAAAAGACACATAGCAAAAAATGGCTGCCCTCAACTACAAAAGAAAATTCAACGAAATGGAAAATAGAGAAAATCTCATTACTGCCGATATGATTTTACAACAAACCCAAAGGAATGCCACCATGGAAGGTCGGCAATCTCCTCCTTCCAAAAGAAGGCAAACTAAAGCCCTGTTTAGACCCTGGGAAGAAAATAGTGGAAAATCAACAACAACTGTATCCAAACCCCAACAGAAGACAACAAAAACATCTAAAATCCAACACCCTCTTCGCAAAGCTGTTAACCAAAATAATGCTGCAATTCTCCGCTCTGCCTTGGAACAACAAAGATTGAGTCCTAGTATCCCGACCACACCAGCAAATCGTCCAAATGAACAACAGCTATTGCAACAATATTATTTGGCCCAACTGCATCAACAACAGCAACAATATGCCCTTTGGATGGAACAATCGTATCGCGCCAATAACTATTTGATATATTTGCAACAAATTGCCCTGCAACAACAGCAGCTCTTCGTTTTTGGTCAACAGCATTAGACAAAAGGACATGTCGAATGAGGAGCTAATTTGTGTTAGAAAATTCAAGCCTTAGAAAGATTTTGAATATTAATTTAAGAAAACTGTGATAATAGATAATTAATTTAAATTATTTATAAATTATAAAAAAAAATACAATTCATTAAAAAAAAACTTGTTTTGTTTTTCATTGATTCGCTAATAATTTTTAATGTCAATAATTTTTGAGAGACTATTAAGAAGTGTGGGCTATCTAAAATATTATTTGAAGGTGTATTAGAAGTCGCCATATTTAACATATTTTTTGAGGTATTATGAGTCTGCGTCGTATTTAAAAATATATATTTTGGAGGACTATTTAAGAGACACTATTAAAATTCGTGGATTTTTTAAATGTATATTTTTTCGAAGACTATTATGCGCTTTTTTTAACAATATTTGTTCTAGGACTATTAAAAGACTGGATTTTTTTAAATATCTTCAAGCGTGGACATTTTTTTTCAAGGAATATTAATAGGCGTGAATTTTTAAACATATTTTTTTCAAGGACTATTAAGAAGCATGGGTTAGTATGTCCTACACATCTATGTTGTCAGGGTATTATAGCCCCAGGAGTTTGTAACGCCGCGAAATATTGGTCATAGACCCACCTTTAAGTATAGCGATCCTCATATCTTGACTAGCTGACTCGATCTAGACATGTGTGTCCGTCCGTCCGTCTTTCCATTATAATTTGTAAACACGATACAGGCCACATTTATGGACCAATATTCACAAAATGTTGCATGTAGGATGGGTTCTGACCAATGAAGACTCCTATTGCTTTTGGTAAAGATCGGTGAACATTTAGGGATGAAATGGACCAACTACTTAATTTTTGTCCGGTTTTCTGGTTGCTTCAGAGGCCGCAATTATGGTCCAAACATCGCGATTTTTTAATGGAGAAGGAGGTCGGGCCAAAGAATAAGCAGGCATGGCTTCATAAAGGTCGGGTCAAATGGACCCTGACTTTTGTGTGAAAAATTACAAAATTTGTATTCTATAGCGTATATATTTACCCCTGAAGGAGATAGACCCGCGAAGTTGATAGTGTATTCAAGCCTTTAAATTGATACCAATTATATTGTCGTATGTACTCGGTTGTGGGAGTTACACTTATAATATTTACAGGTGCTTACGTTTTCAGATATTATTTAGTAATCCATTACCACACTGGAGGACGGAAATACAGCGCTGATCGCTTTGAAATGTTCCATGGGGTTCCTGTTATGGTCAAGGACAACGCCTATAATTTTCGATGGATGATCAGATACTAATTTTGTGATGAATTGGACCATAAACTTATATTTTTTGTGTTTTTTTGCCGATCTGTAGGCCACAATTATAAGCGGAGCATCAAAACATCTCAACCCACGGTGAAGGGAATATCGACAAGTAATTAGAAGGACTGTACTGAATATTAGTAATACGAAGAGGTGCTGTATATCACGAAATAAAGACCAGGTTCGGTGGTAGTTATGTAGGGTATCGTATCGTCCGACTTACTGTTCCGCTCACTGGTTTTTTTGTGTTTTTTTTTTTTTTCGAGTCGATCTATAAGCCGAGCATCACAACATCACAACCCATGGTGAAGGGAATATGGACAAATAATTAGAAGGACTGTACTGAATATAAGTAATATTCGGAAAATATGTCAGTGTAAGGAATAGGTGCTGTTGACCTCTAATTGGGCAAGAGGGTACAACTATCTCGATATATTGTCCAGCCACAGCCACAGGAAGTGAGTGTTCCGTGGTAGTTGTGTAGGGTATCGTATGGTCCGCCCCTTCCGACTATACTGTTCCACTCGCTGGTTTAAAAAAATTTTTTTTTTTTTCAAGAATGGGGTGGATTTTTTAACATTTTTTTCGAAGACTATTAATATGCGTGGGGTCTCTAAAATGTTTTTCCATGACCATTAAAAGCATAGATTGTTTAAAAATATTATTTCGAGGACTAGTAATAGGTGTGAATTTGTTAAAAACATTTTTTGAATAACTATAATAACCACAAATATTTTTTCCAGGACTATTAATAAAAGTGGATTTTTTTTAATATTTTTTCCAGCGCTAGTAGAATTCGGAACGAATCTGTTAACATTTTTTCAAGTACTAATAATAATATTTAATTATTATTAAAATACTATTTTCCACAGGACCACCTCGGATTTTTATGTTCCACCCTGCAACTTAGTAGTGTCGCTCCCCAAAAATACAAAAGATGTTAGGTTTCCATAAATAATAATGTTTTTAATTTAATAATAATTTAACTTAAATATATATTATCACAGTGTTCTTAAAATAATAAATAATTTGTATATCTATAAGATTTTATAGATCTGTAAGATTTAATCGACCTTTGGCCCTTGTATTCCTATTTTGCATCACATTTTTCTAATGCTGTTGACCAAAAACGAAGAGCTGTTGTTGTTGCATCGCAATTTGTTGCAAATATCTCAAATAGTTATTTGCTCGATAAGATTGTTCCATCCAAAGGGCATATTGTTGCTGTTGTTGATGCAGTTGGGCCAAATAATATTGTTGCAGTAGCTGTTGTTCATTTGGACGAATAACTGGAGTGGTTGGAATACTAGGACTCAATCTTTGTTGTTCCAAGGCGGAGCGTAGAATTGCAGTATTTTGGTTAACAGCTTTGCGAAGAGGGTGTTGGATTTTCGGCGTTCTTGTTGTCTTCTGTTGGGGTTTGGAGACAGTTGTCGATTTTTCAACATTATCTTCCCAGGGTCTAAACAGGGCTTTAGTTTGCCTTCTTTTGGAAGGAGGAAATTGCCGTCCTTCCATGGTGGCATTCCTTTGGGCTTGTTGTAAAATCATATCGACAGTAATGAGATTTTCTTTATTTTCCATTTCGTTGAATTTTCTTTTGTAGTTGAGGGCAGCCATTTTTGATATGTGTTATTTTTGTCTTAACGCTTTGACTGATGATTTGTAAATGATGCATTCTACCGATTGGTTTCGAAATATATATACAAATTAGGTAAAAATAGTCGTTAACTGTAAATATAACTCAAATTTTGCTCAAATTGTGGGTGAAAGTCATCTACTTTAACTCGACTCGTAAATGTACAAAAAAGTTGTGTGGGTTATAAATCCTGATCCGGATTTTTAATACCCATCCTGTTTATAAAATATATTATTACGTCAGTCATATTTATGGTAGAGGTTTTATTGATGTAATAAATATTTATGTTGAAGGAAATGATCAGAGATATGGGTAGTGAGTGTGGATGGTCGGATTAACTAAAAATAAATACTCAGAGTACACAAAATTTCCTCAAAATCCAAGGTCAACCTCTTAGCTATTGGCAAAGAATACTTAAAGGAATTACACTGTGCAACATTTTTAAGACAATTATAGAACACAACGATCATTCGAGTCATAAGCGTAGATTTGAATATTTCTAAAACATGGCGCTCTACTTTAACTCGTATCGTAAAGGTACAAGAAAGTTGTGTGGGTTATAAATCCTGATCCGAAATTTTAATACCCATCCTGTTTATAAAATATATTATTACGTCAGTCATGTTTATGACATGTGTTTTATTGATGTGATAAATATTTATGTTGAAGGAAATCAACTGGAATATGGTTGGTGAGTGTGGATGGGCGGATTTAATAAAAATAATTACTCTGAGGACACATTATTTCCACAAAATCCAAGGTGAACCACTTAGCTATTGGCAAAGCATACTTAAAGATCTAATGTTCGTGGAATAACAGTGTGCAATATTTTTAAGACAACTTTACTTGACAACCATCAGTTGAGCTATAAGTGTGAATTTTGAAGAATATTTGAAAAGGGTCTATTAGGGCCATAGGTATGAGATTTTGGAAAGAATATTTTTCGAAGGACGTGAAATTGTAAAGAATACATTTTCAAAGGACTTGCTACGTTATAAGCTTGGATTTTGTTAAAGAATATTTTTCCAAGGACTATCAGCAGGTTTATTGAAGTTATATTATTCCAAGGTCTGGTAGAATCATATGTATGGATTTTTAAAGAATATTTTCAAAGGACTAGTGGAGCTATTGGAAAGGTGGCTAAAAGATCTAATGTTCGTAGAATTATATTGAGCAAAATTTTTAAGAGTGGTACAGGAAAACGGCCATGAAACTTATAAGTGTGGATTTTTGAAGAATATTTCCTAAGGACTTGTAGAGCTATAGAGCAGGGATTTCTTACAAAAATAATTTACAAAGGAAGTAGAAATTTCAAAAGTTTTTATATGATTTTTCAGATGATTTGCAGAGTTATAAGTTTGAATTTTGTAAGAATATTTTTTAAAGGACTAGCAGAGTCATTGCCGTGGCTTTTTAGAGAATGTGTTTCAAAGGCAATGTAGAGCGAGAACCATGCTTTTTAATATATATATATATTACAAAGGACTATCAGAGCTAGAAGAGTATTTTTTGTTTATACTTCTCGAAGGATTGAAAGAGAAATATGCGTGGCTTTTTAAATATACATTTAGAAGGTCTATTGGAATAAAAAATGATATTTTAATATAACATTTTTAAGGAATATTGCAGCATAAGCTATAACGGCAATTAAGGCAATTAATTGGAGTTTTTAAGGAATATTTTCAAAGAACATCGGTAGTAAAGAGCTTGGTTTTCTAAGATTATTTTCAGAGGACTAGCAGAGATATAAGCCTTTTTTTAATTATTATGATAGTAAAAATGAACATTTTAATAATTTTCAATATCCTATCTGAAAAAAACTAATATCCGGTGTAATTATAAGATACCCTTCCAGTATCTCTTTTGTAATAATCCCTATAAAATTGTTTTATATATCATATAAAACATAGCATCCATTTATGTATATTTTTATTGCTCATTGACTATTTCCTGAAATAAAAAAATATTTAACAATTCCACATAAAATATACCCAAGGCAAATTCGAATTCCAAGTATTCTTCTAATACAGGAGGTTGATCATAAAAGTCCTTATGATCGTAAATATTTATTACTCAGGTGTTGTAAACATGTTTTTTACAAACACTTATGGCAGAGGTGATTAACAAAAATACCCTTTTCAAAGACCTTGACTTTCGTCCACAATTCGAGCAAATGGAATATACGGCACAGGTATAAGTTTTTAAATGTAATTATATGTACCTTTGTCCCTCACGAGCCTTTTTTTATTATCTGTCATATACCATCGAATTTTAATTTTAGGTTCCGGAAAATATTTATTTTATGACTTACTATCTATAAAATAAATATTAGTTCTCATTTGCGCAAATATTAGTAAAGGTAATCATATACTGAATTTAATTAGTATGACAATCCATCTGAATTTGGCATTGAAAAATATCAAAAATTCCGGGCTCTGATTAATAGACTTTTGAAAAAATACTTTTAATAAATCCGCGTCTATTAATAATCCTAGAAAAATATTCTTAAAAATCCACGCCCATTACTTGTCCTTGACATAATATTGTTAAAAAATCCACGTTCATGACAAAATATTTTTTAATCCAGTGAGCGGAGCAGTATAGTCGGACGGGGCCGACCATATGATACCCTACACAACTTCCACGAAAATCTAAATATAGTCTGAGCTTGGGCAATATTTCGGGATATTTGGACCCTCTTGACCGACTAGATGTCAACAAATATTACTAATATTCGGTACAACACTTCTAATTACTTGTCCAGATTCCCTTCACCGTGCATTGTGCTGTGATGTTCGGCTTTCAATTGTGGCCTATATATCGAATCGAAAAAACACAACAAAATAAGTTTTCGACCCACTTCATCCCAAAATTATTACCTGATCATCACCGAAAGTTATAGGCGTTGTCCTTGACCATAACTGGAATCTCAGGGAACATTTCAAACCGATCAGCGCTATATTTCCGCCATCTAGTATGGTAATGGACTACTAAATAATATCTGAGTACGTAAGCACCTGTAAATATTTAATTGTAACTCCCACTTCTGGGTACATACGACCATATAATTGGTATCAATTTAAAGGTCAAACACTCCTCTTGGATATACTATCAAGAATATAGAATACAAATTTTGTAATTTTTCACACAAAAGTCAGAGTCCATTTGCCCCGCTAAATATAGACCAATCTTTATCAAAACATGCATGCTCATTATTTAGCCCGAACCCGTTCTCCATGGAACGAGCAGAAAAACGGACAAAAATTAAGAATTTGGTTCATTTCATCCCCTAAATATTAACCGATATTTACCAAAAACAATAGGGGTCTTCATTGGGCAGAACCCATCCTATATGCAAAATTTCGTAAAGATTGGTCCATAACTGCGGCATTTATCGTGTTAACAAATTATCGACTCAGCTAGTCGAGATATGACGATCGGTATACTTGAAGGTGGGTCTAGGACCAATATTTCGCGGCGTTATAAACTTTTGGGGCTGCACAAAACTATAATAACCTGACAACATAGTTGTGTAGGGTATAAAAATCCACGCCTATTAATAGTCCTTGAAAAATATTTATATTTTAAATCCACTACTATTAAAAGTCCTAGAAAAAATATTTTAAAAAATCCTTAATATGCAGACTTCCAATACACCTTCAAACAATATTTTAGAGAGCCCACGCTTCTTAATAGTCTCTCAATAAATATTGATATTAAATATTATTAAATATAAAATAAATTTTTTTTTTATATATGAAATGTATTTTTTATATTTATAAATAATTTAACTTAATTGTCTATTATCACAGTTTTCTTAAATTAATATTCAAAATCTTTCTAAGATTTGATTTTTCTAACACAGGTTGGCCAATCTTTCCACATATCCATCTTCTAATGCTGTTGACCAAAAACGAAAAGCTGTTGTTGCTGCAGGGCAATTTGTTGCAAATATCTCAAATAATTATTGGCTAGATAAGATTGTTCCATCCAAAGGGCATATTGTTGCTGTTGTTGTTGCAGTTGGGCCAAATAATATTGTTGCAATAGCTGTTGTCAATAGCTGTTGGACAACTTAGAGGAGGGGACTGGATACTAGGACTCAATCTTTGTTGTTCCAATGCCGAACGGAGAATTGCAGTATTTTGGTTACCAGATTTGCGTAGAGGATGTTGAATTTTGGGTGATTTTGCTGTCTTCTGTTGCGGTTTGAAGGCAGATGTAGATTTTTCAGCATTATCCTCCCAAGGTCTGAATAGAGATTTTGTTTGTCTTCTTTTGCAAGGAGGAGATTGCCGTCCTTCCATGATGGTATTCCGTTGGGCTTGTTTCAAAATCATATCGGCAGTAATGACATTTTCTTTAATTTCCATTTCGTTGAATTTTCTTTTGTAGTTGAGAGCAGCCATTTTATCGCTATATATTTGGTTTGTTAACGCTTTGACTGATGTTGTGTAAATGATGCCTTCTACAGATTGTTTTCGAAATATATATACAAATTAGGTAATAATAGTCACTACCTGTAAAGATTATTAGAATCCTACTCAAATTGTGGCTAGGAGTCAAGGTCGCTTGAAGAACCTTGGTTTTTTAATACCCTTTTCTCCCTTTTTACCTGTGCTCTACTTTAACTCGAATTGTAAAACTACAAAAAATCGTAGGGGTAATAAATCTTGATCCGGATTTTATACCCATCCTGTTTATAAAATATATTATTACGTCAGCCATGTTTATGACATGTGTTTTATTGATGTGATAAATATTTATGTTAAAGGAAATGGTGAGGAATTTAGTTGGTGTGTGGGTGGCATAAATGTCTACTAGGAACCCGAAGAAAATTCCGTACAATTCAAGGTTAACCGTTTAACCATTGTATGATAAAACACTGGATCATATTTTCGTAGAATTAGAATTATTTTAAGGTTATCGAGTGAAAAACAGTTATTGCGCATTTCTGTGACAGAATATATCAATCGAAATTTCGACGCCTCCGAAGAATAGTATGCTAAGTCTGAAAAGTTAGTTTTTCAGCAGAAGCTCTCAAAGTATGGCAGTTTCTTAAATCTTACGTGCCATGGTAAGTACATATTTGCTTATAACTTTGGTTTGGATTGGCCGATGATTACTAAAATTTCAGAGAATTTAAATTAACCGTAGTATCTAAAAACGTAAAGAACTTTAAAACATGCTAAGTCGACTTAGCATATTATGGTTCGGAGGCGTCGATTTGTGGCATAATTTTTTTGAAGCGCTCAATTCTATATCGATTATTACATCTCAGTATACTTTGTGTTGGCCCTGCAAGTTAATACCGAAAAATAAACAATTGTCCCCGAACCCTCAACAGATGCCAAAGAACTCACTTCCAGTTCAATACCCTATATGCAAATCTGGGAAAGAAAAGGCTACAATACACTGTTTTGTCTTGGAACAACAAAGGCTGAGTCCTAGTATCGATACCTCTCCAGTAAATCCTAAAAACCTAAATGCTTCATCAACAGCAATTAATAGTCCCTATTAATAGTCAACGATTGTATTCGAAAACAAATTGTATACCAGTGAGCGGTGTACTATACACAGCTACATCGAAAATCTAACTTTCTGCGGTTCTATACTCTGAGCCTGGGCAATATTTCGCAATATTTACACCCTTTTGACCAATTATCTCCTATTTCTTGCTCGGCCATATTATCCAAATCTTATTTTCGCGAGGTGAATATTTTCCACATACAATAAAAATTTATTCACTTTAAGTTTTGGTTGATTTGACCCTCGGAATATTGACCAATCATCATCTAAACAGCCGTTCTCAGTATTTTGGCCAGATTCCTTCACAGTGTAAAATATTTATTGTTCTGCATATTATAATGACCTCTAGAGCCACTAGAAAATTTGACCACAATAAAGTTTTCAGTGCATTGCACCCCTTAAATATCATCTCAAAATCACGGAAAATTATAGGCGTCTCCCTTGACCATAAACGGAACTTAACTTATAAAATGTCAAGGCGATATGTGCGACATTTTCGCCCTCTAGTGGGGTAATAATAATACTAAATATTAGAATACGTAGCCCTGTATATTTGTACGTATATCTCCCATATTCAAGTAGATACATCACTATACAAAGGCAGATCGGAAAATTTTTAGCCTAGCACAAAAAGCGCTATATATACAGGAAATAGTTATGTGTTTGGGAAAGTTCCATGTATGTTATGAACACATGTTACATTTTGTTTCGATCTGACAACTCCTTCATATAGAAACAGGTGTTCAAAAAAGATGCATCCGCAATTGTTTTGCTAGATCAAAACATCCACGCCTTGTTTAGATCGTCAAAAAATAATTTATAAAAAAAACCCCACCCCTTGAAGGTTCTCAAAAAATAATTAAAAACCAGTGAACGGAGCAGTATAGTCGGACGGGGCCGACCATACGATACCCTACGCAACTACCACAGAACTCTATCTTTTTGCGGATTTTTATTCCGAGCCTGGGTAATATTTCCAATATTTGCACCCTCTTGTCCGATTAGAGGTCAACAGCACCTCTTCCTTACACTGCCATATTTTCCGAATATATCTAATATTCAGTACAGCCCTTCTGATTACTTGTCCGCATTCCCTTCACCGTGGGATGTGTTGTGATGTTCGGCTTATAATTGTAGCCTATAGATTAAATAAACACAAAAAAAAATAATTTTTGGTTCTCTTCATCCCAAAATTATTATCTGATCATCACCAAAAATTAAAGCGTTTACCATAAGTAGAACCTCATGGAACATTTCCAAGCGATCCGCGCTATATTTCCGCCCTCTAGTGTGGTAATGGGTCAATAAATAATATCTGAATACGTAAGCACCTGCAAATGTTTACGTGTAACTCCCACACCCGAGTACATATGACAATATAATTGGTATCAATTCAAAGGCCAATCATTCCTCTTAGATATACTATCAACTTCTTGGCTCTATGTCCTTTAGGAGTAAATATATACGCCATAGAATACAAATTTTGTCAATTTTCACACAAAAGTCAGGATCCATTTGATCCGCTAAATATTGACCAATCTTTATCAAAACAGGCATACTTATTCTTTGGACCAATCCTCTTCTGCATGTAAAAACGCGCGAGCCATAATTGCCGCTTCTGGAGCGACAAGAAAATCATACAAAAATAAAGTTTTTGGTCCATTTCATCCCCTAAATATTAACCGATCTTTACCAAAAGATAGGGGTTCTCCATTGGCCAGAACCCATCCTGCATGCAACATTTTTAAAGATTGGTCCATAACTGTGGCCTTTATCGTGTTTACAAATTATAATGGACAGACAGACGGACACACATGTCTAAATCGACTCAGCCAGTCGAAATATGGAGATCGGTATACTTAAAGGTGGGTCTAGGACCAATATTTCGCGGCGTTACAAACTCGTGAGACTGCAGAAAGCTATAATACCCTGACAACGTAGTTGTGTAGGGTATACAAAGTATTTATTTAAATAAACCACTAGAAAATACATTTTTTTTAAATCCTGTATTAATAGACCTGGAAAAAATTTTTAAAAATGCACGCTCGTTAAAAGTAATTGAAAAAAATTGTTTTTACAAGTAAAATCGTCGACCGAAAATTTTATAACCTCCAAAATGGGGTGGACATTCAAAATTCATAAAACCGATAGGGACATTTATATAGGTGTTATGCCATGGCAGGAGAAAGCGAAATCCCAAACTATACCGAAAATGTCCGACATTAACCAATATCCAATATTGATCATTTTGGATATGAAGATTTTCCAACTAATGAAAACCAAAATAGAACCAATTCGGCTGAAAATTGTTTTCAAAATAATGAATAAGTGAGACTACCGACTATGAGGTTTAACCTAAATAGTCAGCCAATACTGATCATTTTTGGTAAGAAAAGCGAAATTTCAAGGATGGTATTTTAAAATTTGCTTATAGCCCTACATATATTTTTTTAAATCCGCACATTTACAACCTCCCAAAAAAGACATACAATCTTGGAAAAATGTTTTATAACAGGATAAGCCTTAAAATCCGGATCAAGGTTTATTACCACAATTACTATAAAGATTTTTTTGCAAAGTTTTATGATTCGACTTAAAATAGATCACAGGTAAAAGGTTGCTAAAAAATAAGATGGTCTTGCTAAACTGTCCTTGACATTCACCCACAATTTGAGCAAAATTCTAATGACATTGAGCCAGGCAAATTAAGATTAAAGTTTCAGGAAAATATTAAATATTTAGTATTCTCAAAAAAATTGGGGATTTGCTTTTGGTTAACTATTGAATCAAATCGATTTTATTATTTTTAGAAATATATTCAATTTTATAAAATGTAGAAACCATAACTTTCCTAACATAGGTATAATATTTACCTGTCAGTACGCCTAGAATTTTGTTCAAATTGTGGGTGAACGTCAAGGACGATGTACTTCTGTTGTGTATACTTTTACCCTTCATCAGTACCTGTGACCTATATTAACTCGAATCATAAAATCTGAGCAAAAAAAATCTTTTTACCACTTGGCAATAAACCTTGATCCGGATTTTTTTTTGCGCTTATCCTGTAATAAACGGTTTTTCCTGTATATTCTTTATTTGCGTATCATAAATATTTATGATGAGGGAAATGGAATAAAGTATTCCTAGGAATGCGCGACAAAAATGCACTTAAACAGAAATCATAGACTAACCGCAGTTATGTTAAAGAAGGTCAGGGTAGGATATGTTTCCAGCGAAAAAAAAGAAACAAGAAAATAATATCAATATTTTCTATTCTTAAAAATATTTTTGAAACCAACCAACAACAGACCTTCAGCTGTTCTATATAAGAAGACTTTCAGCTCTTCTATATAAGAAGACCTTCAGCTCTTCTATATAAGAAGACCTTCAGCTCTTCTATATAAGAAGACCTTCAGCTCTTCTATATAAGAAGACCTTCTTCAACTCTTCTATATAAGAAGACCTTCTTCAACTCTTCTATAAAGAAGACCTTCTTCAGCTCTTCTATAAAGAAGACCTTCTTCAGCTCTTCTATAAAGAAGACCTTCAACTTTTCTATTTTTTCTTCTATAAAGAAGAAGACCTTCAACTTTTCTATCTTTTCTTCTATAAAGAATACCTTCAGTTCTTCTATAAAGAAGACCTTCAGCTCTTCTATAAAGAAGACCTTCAGCTCTTCTATAAAGAAGACCTTCAGCTCTTCTATATAAGAAGTCCTTCAGCTCTTCTATATAAGAAGACCTTCAGCTCTTCTATGAGAAGACCTTCTTCAGCTCTTCTATGAGAAGACCTTCTTCAGCCCTTCTATGAGAAGACCTTCAGCTCTTCTATAAAGAAGACCTTCAGCTCTTCTATATAAGAAGACCTTCAGCTCTTCTATATAAGAAGACCTTCAGCTCTTCTATATAAGAAGACCTTCAGCTCTTCTATATAAGAAGACCTTCAGCTCTTCTATATAAGAAGACCTTCAGCTCTTCTATATAAGAAGACCTTCAGCTCTTCTATAAGAAGACCTTCAGCTCTTCTAAAAGAAGACCTTCAGCTCTTCTATAAAGAAGACCTTCAGCTCTTCTATAAAGAAGACCTTCAGCTCTTCTATAAAGAAGACCTTCAGCTCTTCTATAAAGAAGACCTTCAGCTCTTCTATAAAGAAGACCTTCAGCTCTTCTATAAAGAAGACCTTCAGCTCTTCTATAAAGAAGACCTTCAGCTCTTCTATAAAGAAGACCTTCAGCTCTTCTATAAAGAAGACCTTCAGCTCTTCTATAAAGAAGACCTTCAGCTCTTCTATAAAGAAGACCTTCAGCTCTTCTATAAAGAAGACCTTCAGCTCTTCTATAAAGAAGACCTTCAGCTCTTCTATAAGAAGAGAATGAGAAGTTCTTATGCTCTTCTATTAGAAGGCCTCCTGCTCTTCTATATGACCTTTTGGCTCTTCTATATGAATATCTTCTGGCTTTTCTATGAGAAGACCTTCAGTTCTTCTGTAAGAAGATGTTTTCCTCTGCTATGAGAAGAGCTGAGAAGACCTTCAATTCTTACTCTTGAAGTCCTTTAGCGCATTTCAATTAGGACTCATTGTCCTTTTATTTTCCCATGATCCTTGAAAAATTCTTGTGGTTTCCTAATACATAGTATAGATGGTCCTTCAGATAAAAATTTGGTTAGCCTACAATGCATAACAGCTAAGAGACATGAGGTGCATAGATCTCTCTATATTATGGCCCTTGATAGAGAGCATATCTGGAGTACTTGTCACAAAAAGGAAAATTATCCGTCGAACAACAGAAAAAGAACATCTTTTTCCACTTTTAACACCACATTTGAAATATATTTTAAAATAGATTACAGATTACACTCTTTTTGAAGACATGCGACAATAGTCTAATCACTGACATGACGTGTACGGACCCCTCTCTAAACCTAATCAAGTACTTTAGTCATGCTTACTGTAAGATAAAAGAATAGAAAAAACGTGAGCTGAGCAGGGCTGCTGTAATCAGGGAATGTTTTGCGTCCATGATGCGCTTAAAACCAATATCAGCAGCACCTTTTTTTCTTGGGCCATTGTCGGCAGGACAACAGTCGTCTGTCTATTCATCAAGGGCGGAGATATGTTGGAATGCGGCATCTTTCTTACCACAAATCTCTATCTGCTCCTTGGCGAAGTGATTTACGATGTTGTCTGATTTTTCTTTCTGTTTTTGTTAATATTAAAAAGAAAAACAAGCAATTTGGAAATTCGGTATTGAAATGTTGTTCTGAAGAAAAACCACAAAGGCTAGAATTTCACCTTCATTTTCTTGGGATTACCTTTGTTCGTAATCTATAGTGGGTCATAAACAAAAGCCAGCCATATCTCCCTCACCGATCACTTCAAAACAGACAATTTGCACCTTTTTCCCACTTTCTTTTGTTGTTGTTTTTTCTTCTTCTTCTTTTCTTCAATCAATAGCAAGAAAATGAGCCACGAAGAAAAGACCTTGACACTAGGGCCATAAAAAAATCCAGTTGTCGTTTCTGTCGGTACTATGTCAAATCGTTAGTTAGGCTGATGAAAATCTCTTTATGGAATGCAAGGACATGACACGACGGTTCGACCATAAACTTCGTTAATGCCCTTAACGTGCAGCAGTAATTCCAATTTCTCGTCCTCCCCTCCTCTCTTTTCGTTTGCTTCTTTTGTTATTTTACTGATCGTTTTACGATCTATTTATGTTTGTCCGTCCAGTTAGTCATGCATTTGTATAGATGTCTGTCCGTCCACCCTTCCATGTGGTTATCTATTTATTTTAATGTCTGTCCGTCCTCCCGTCCCTTTTTTCCACATTCGATGTGTGTGTGTGGCTAATTACCAAAAAGATGTCATCGTTAATGGAACCTCCCCTCTTTTAGTTCGTCGTAATCCTCTTTATTTTTATTGTTTCGCTGTCGTTTCAATCCTCCCCGGGGGGTGTGTTCCTGAGTGTGTCATTTGGTGTCGTTGTCGTCGTCGTCGACTATTGTTTTTTTGTTGTTGTTGTTTTTTGATTTTAATCAACCATGAAGGATCTTTAATTCTTTTATTAGGCGGCTACTGGTCGTCTGCCATTTGGATAATGGATGGAAGGTGTTTTTCGAGTTTTTTGTTTTCAATTTTTAGATATTGTGTTACATGGATCTGTAGCACAACCGCCCTAAATTTTCTTTTTTTTTTCAATTGTTTTCAATATCGTATTTCAAGATTTTGTTATTCATGACACATATGTACATGATTTCAATTTTAATGAAGCGTAGAGTTTTGTTTTCAAAAACAAATGGGAGTTGCAACCAGTTCTTGAATTTTTTTGCATATTCATCGACAGGAAATCTTAGAAATTTAAATTACATTTGGAACTGGTTTTCATTTCAGGTTTTGAATAATAATGAAATGCATGACAGGATATAGAAGAATAGATTGAATTGGATATGTATACAGTAGCCGAAAATAATATCAAGATTAAAAAGGCAGGACTGTATTGAAGCAGGTGTTGAATTTTAATCGAACTATTTTGAAGTTATACGATAACTAGATATTTTGATATGTAAGAGATTCGTATGTTCTCATATAGAATACTTGAGGGTCTTCATATTAAAAAGACCTGAAATATTTTCCTATTAAAATGCATATATATGATTCTATTCATAATCATAGCAAAAATGTCTTCTTGGAAAATATATTATTTCTTATATAAGATCTGAAAACATATCGAGAAATAAATAATACCCTTCACTCAAATTAAAATAAATGAACTGGAAGAGCATTATTTTACATAAAAAGGTCTTTCTTATACAAGAAGTCCTTTTAGTTATCTATAAGAAGGCCTTATCTTCTATAAGGGAATCGTTTCTTCTATAAGAAAAATGCCCGGTTTCTATAAGAAGTTTATGTGATATTTTATAATTCGTATAATTAAAGAGTGCGATTTGAGACCACGAACAGTTGTAGATTCAAAGATTTTTTTTTAACATGTTAGGCACCCTTTTTGATCTATCCAGTCTTCTGTAAGAATACTCTTTGGTTTCCTAACAGAATTTCATTTTGATTTTCTATAGGGAGATATTTGAGTTATAGGGAGATATTTGAGTTATAGGGAGATATTTGAGTTAAGAGTATCTATCAGTTAAAAGACATTCGGTTCATCTATAAGAAGCCGTTATGTTTTATAAGAAAGCCTTACATATATAAGAAGACATTTCATTTATCTTGATCTTCTATAAATATGTCATTCTGGTCTGCTATATGAGACCTTCAGGAGTGCTATGTGAATACCTTCTGCTGTTCTGTAAGAAGATATTCTGCTTTTCTATAAGAAGACCTTCTGCTTTTACATAAGAAGACATTTTTCTATAGAAAAAGAAGAAGACATTTTTTTCTATAGAAAGAATCTTCTATTAGAAAATATAAAACCAAAAAAAAAATTTTTAAGAATATGCATCATTTCTTATATAACACCTGAAATCATCTCGGAATAGAAGTAAATCAAACAAAACCAACCATTTGAACCCACGTTCTCAGGTGGCATCTCAAATGTTGCCCAGCGCCTTAGTTTTCAAATCCATGTACTTAACTTCAGACAGTTACCCAAAAACCTGGGTATACCAGGTTTGTATGGAAATAAGTCCGTCCTATATTGATCCGCATAACCAATGTCGAAAGTATATCTCAGGCTTTTATTTTAATTTCAAGCGTCGATTAAGTAGCTCACCTCGAAAGAAAAATATACATAACTTTTTATAAACCCCACAGAGGTCCGCGTATAGAATATTTTAAAATATTTCTTAAAAAATGAAAACGTATTCATAATCAGTAAATAAATAGTTGACCAGATCGTTTCTCCATGTAAAATTTGTGATGTTCGCCTACAATAGTAGCATATAGAGCGACTAGAATACCATACAGAACAAAGCATTATAGTCGGACGGGGCCGACCATATGATATTCTACACAACTGAGAACTTCAATTTTCTGCATTTATATTTTCCGAGCCAGGGCGATATTTTCAAATTTGGTTATTTTACATACGAAAGTCTTGATTCATTTGGTAAATTGTTTACCAGATCCTTTCTCCGAGTAATATTTGTGACGTTCGCTTACAACAGTAGCATCTACAGCGACTAGAAAACCACACAGAAAAACGTTTTTGGTCCATTCTATTCCCTAAATATCATATGATCAGCCTCGACATTTGTAGTTGTCGTTCTCGGCCATAAGCGGAACCTTATGTAAAATTTCATAGCAATCAGCGTGACATTTTTGGCCTCAAGTGTGGTAATGGTAATACTAAAGAAAACAAAATATGTAGTACTAGCATATGCCCGCAACTTCGTTACCGAATGTAGGAAATATTTAAAAATGTATTAACATATTATTTTATTTTCACAGAAAACTGCATATGTCAGAAAAAACACACACATTAATATCGACCATAAATTAATTTTGAGTACCATTTAGTACCGAATTTCATGATTCGAGCTCTAATGGTTCACCCAAATCCAAATTTTACAAAATTTTTCATTTACCACACATTATTTCCTCAACCATATAAAAAAACTTCCTACATACCCCGATCCTACACCCCCACAATTATTCCAATTTCAAATTTCAGTATTCCAACTCTATTGGTTCACCCACAATTAAAAATGTACCAAATTTAGTACACAGTAGTACGAATTTCAATTTCAAGTTTCAGGATTCCTATACCTCCACAGTGATCCTAAATCAAAATTTCATGATTTCAACTCTATAGCTTCATCCACAATTAAAATTGTACCAAATTTAGTACACATTAGTACAAATTCTAAAACTTCCTACATATATCAATCTTACACCTCAACAGCGATCCTGACTTCAAATTTCATGATTCTAGCTCTGTTGGTTCACCTAAAATTCAAATTGTACCATATTTAGTACCCATAAATATTATTTTATTAAACTGAATCCTGACCCTAATCATACACCTTACAATGATCCTGACTCCAAATTTCATTGTTCCCGCTCTATCGGTTCACCCAAATCCAAATGGTACCAATTATACTACGATTTAGTTCTTTTCGTACACATAAGTAAACTACGCACATATCCCAATCCTAAACTCCGATGGTAATGTTAATGTAAAATTTCAGGATTTCAGCTCGATTTGTACCTTCGAATTAAATTTCTACCAAATATAGTACCATGTAGTACTTTTCGTACACATGAGTACACGCTTTCAAAACCAATTTCTTAAATATACCCTACATCTCTCCAAATTTCAAGTTTTTATCTCTATCCATTCACATGCTACAAAATTGTACCACACATAGTACATTTTAGTACTTTTCGCATAATTATAGTTCGAATGTCTAAAAAACCCTTTGCTATATCTATTCTACACTCCATCGGTGAACCTCTTTCAAAATTTAAGAGTTCTAGCTCTACCGGTTCGCCAGATACAAATGGTTTCACATTTATTACTTTTTCGTTCTAGTACGAATTTCCAAAAACCCAGCCTTATCTGTCACCTTTGGACCAAGAGTGACCCTCACTCATAATTTCAAGATTCTAGCTTCAGCCAGGGCGTTGATGAATCGTTAAATCAGTCAGTCAGGCAATCACTTTACTCTTTTATTAGTATAGATAACTCCTACATACAATTATATAGAACAATATAGTTGGTATCAATTTAATGGTCAAATAAGTAGATATTTTGTCATTCTGTCACACAAAATCTGGGTCCAAGATCGGGCCTCTAGAGCGTCCTCTAAAATATGTTAATGATATAACGATAGGATAAATATTTCGCGCCGTTACAAATTCTGGAGGCTACACAAAGCTATAATACCCTCATAACATAGTGGTGTAGGGTATATAAAGATGAACTAAATAAAGATAAAGAATGCAGTTCATATATGAGCCCATAAAATTCTCGTACATAAGGCCAAATTGTCTTCTTATTGTGAAATGCCAGTATGTATTCGTATAGAAGATAAAATCATTTTTCTTTCAATAGCCCAAAAATCATAGAATATCAAAAAATCTGACCGTTAGAGAATTCATAGAAATGAGCATTAATTCTTCTTCCAGAACACCAGAAGACAGTCCTATATGCGAACAAAAACTAATATCGGAAAGGTTTTAAAGATGTATTCAATAAGTTTCAAAGTAAACACAACAACAGGCCTTCTTAGAGAAGAGCGTAAATACCTTCACGTATATAAAATCAACAAATATTATTATTTATGAAAGAAAAGCGCCCTCTTATAGAATGCAAAAAAAGAGGAAGTGCTATACCTTATGCTAACTAACTGACAACTAACGCCCAGGCGTAACGGAAGAATCTTGAATATTTTATATTGCTGCTTAAACGTGAGTCAATCCTGGAATTGTTTGCGTATTGACCAATATTGTTTTTTTATATTTCGACAATATATAAATCATAACTAACAATAATAACAACTATAAAAAGGTGTTACAAATCTAGTGTGATTTGTAACACAATTTTTCGAACCAACCCTAGAATTACAAAAAAGTAGACGCCTTTTGTTTTTTTTTTTACTTTCACGTTTATGCGGGAATTTTTTTATGCTGCTCATAAACAACAGCTTATAAAAAACAGGCAGCCACAAGGACATTTACATAATACATACTGTACAATTTGCATACTATTATTCATTATTTTATAATAATGTTCCGGAACGAATTCCACACACATAGTTATTAATCTCCTTTTTGTGTAAGAAATTAATTTCCATATGCTACTTACACACACGAAAAAATTGGAGGGATATTAAGAATATTTTATTCCTGTGACAATATCCTTTAATTAGTTCTACATCAATGCTATGGAAAACGTAATGTCCGAAAAGAATAATGTACAAACAACGGAGTATTGTACGATTGATTCTACGTAGGGTAGGTACGCAATTTTAATATCGGCTACCATTGATACGTACGTTTTGGATATGATCTCTAAGATTCTGAAAATGTGTATCAAAAAGACTGAATGTCAAATTTAATATACCCTAGACAGTATTTCATATGTTGCAAGATCTAGATGAATTTTGTAACCAGATTAAAAGTTATAAAATCCCATGGGTAGGACAATTTGCTTTGAAGGTCCCAGTTATGGACATAGCTATCCGAACGACTTTATGTATTTTGTAGGAAGGGTGTACACATGTAACATTTACAAGTTTATTATTTCTAGATTTCAATAGAATTTTATATCGATTTAGAAATGCCCTTTCGCCTGCCACTGGAAATCACGATAGAGCTCACAATATTTCAGAAAGAGCTTTGAACATACATTGCTACCACTCATATAAAGTTTGGTATTGAAAATGGGATATATCAGCCCACGTTTTGGTATAGCTCCCATATAAATGTAGCCCGGTAAACTACAGTTTGCGGATTTCTTAATTGTTTTTCCATCGAAATTGCTGTAATTTGATATTTTGAGTTCTACTTGGATAATTAATCTTCCTATCAAAAATGACTAATATTAGTTTAAATTTTAAAACCGTACCGCCCAAATATTCGGTATTTTGCGGATTTTGCGAACGTTTTTGGTTCTCATTTGGTGGGATATGTTCCTACCAAAAATTATCAATATTGGTCCAATTTTTATGGTAGTTCTCAATATATCGGAACTTCTCGAATTTCGGTATTTTGCAAATAATTTGAGTTCTCATTGGGTAACAAATCTCGCTACCAAATATAGGTATCGGCCTATTTTTTAGGTTGACCTCAATACAATGGTACCTCTCAAGATTAAGTATTTTGGGAAGCTTGGGCCTGTTTTTCAGCTAAAGTGATTTCAATTTCGATCCTCATTGGGTAGAATATCTCCCGTCCAACTATACTGAGCGGAGCAGTATAGTTGGACGGGGCCGACCGTATGATACCCTACACAACTACCACTGAACTCTAAGTTTCTGCGGATCTATATTCCGAGTCGGTGTAATATTTCGCAATATATGCACTTTCTTGACCGATTAAAAGTCAACAGCTCCTCTGCGGCATATTTTCCGAATCATGTTTTTCCGGAGTAACAAACTACCCCATAAGATTTAAATTTGGCTAATTTACGCAAACAAGTTTTAGTTCATTTGACCCGCAAAATATTCACCGTTCATTATTATGTCAGCCATTCAAATTGGTTGGTCAGATCGTCTTCCCAATGGAAAATTTGTTATGTTCGGCTTATAATTGTGGCGACTACAGCGACAAAAATAGAGTTTCCTAGTTATAAGCTCTACATGTCCGCCCACCAGTGTAGTAATGGTAATACAAATAATAACAGAACACATAGACCCCAGTAAAGTTGTAGTATACATCTCGCATCCGTGACCGTATATCAATATAATGGGTATCAATTTAAAGATCAACCCCTCCTCTTGGATAAATTATCAACTTCTCGGACCTATATCCTCTAGGAGAAAATATATACGCCATAGAATGCAAATTTTATAATTTTTCACACACAAGTCTAGGTCCATTTGACACGCTAAATATTGACCGATCTTCATCGAAACAGCCATGCTAATTCTATGGTCTGTGTAAAATTTCGTGATGTTCGGGTCATAATTGTGGCCTCTAGAGCGAATAGAAAAAACATGCAATAATAACGTTTTTAGTCCATTTCATCCCCTAACCCCTTTCATTGACCAGAACCCATCCTACATGCAAAATTTCGGGGCGATTGGTCCATAACTCTGGCCTGTATCATGTTAACAAATTATATGACGATCGGTATACTTAAAGGTGGGCCTAGGACCAATATTTCACGGCGTTACAAATTCTTGAGGCTGTCCAAATGTTCGGGTCATAATTGAGGCCTCTAGAGCGACTAAAAAACAGATAATAATAATTTTTTTGGTCCATTTCTTCTCTTAAATATTAGTTACCAAAAGCAATAGAGGTCGTCTTTGGCCCTAACAGGTCCTACATGAAAAAATTTCGTAACGATTGGTCTATAACTGTGGCCTGTAGCATGTTTACAAAGTGTAAAGGACTAACGGACGGACCACATATCTAGATCGACTCCGCTAGCCGAGATATGACGATCGGTATACTAAAAAGTCTAGGACCAATATTTCGCGGCGTTACAAAATCTTGGGGCTGCACAAATCTCGTGTAAAACTTCGTGATTTTCGGGTCAATGGCTGTCAAATCTTCCTACCAAAAAGTCGTAGGCTCGATTTTTGGTACTTTCAATGACCAACTCATGATAGAGGGTATCAAAATTTGTCCAGACCGAATTTAATGGCGTTTTTATTTATTATAAATAGTTCTGGGAAGCTTCCAGATCTCCTAAACATAGTAGCCATTTCTAGCGATTCCAGTCGCCTTTTTAGTCTCTAAAAAATCTATTGAAGGAATAATATCCATAAGAACACTATCAAGGGTTATTCTGCAGATGGCATAGAGGAATACATTTGTCATTCAAATTTTCCCTCCAAAAAATTACCTACAAATCTCCAGTCCCAACACTTAATAGAGACACATAAAAAATCGTATAAATTAATGCATTGTTTATTCTATGTGGTATTTGATTTATATGTCCCCTTTTTATACCCTTCACCACACTGTGGTACAGGGTATTATGTCTTTGTGCATATGTTTGTAACAGGCAAAAGGAAACGAGATAGACACATGGTTCCTTTTGAGAATATGCATAGAATCACTTTCTAAGTCGATTTATGCATGTCCGTCCGTCCGTCCGTCCGTCTGTCCGTCTGTCCGTCTGTCTGTCCATGTTAAATTGTAAACAAAGTACAGGTCGCATTTATGATCCGAATTGGATGAAATTTGGCATAGGTCACTTATTCGGCCCAAGGACGAACCCTATTGAAATTGGGAAAAATCGGTTCAGATTTAGATATAGCTCCCATATATATATTTAACCGATTTAATGTAAACGGTCCCTATATATCTTTCGATTTGCACGAAATTTGGTACAGCCTAATCATTTAGGTCTAGAATGATGTCTGCCAAGTTTCGTGAAAATCGGTCCTGATTTAGATATAGCTCCCATATATAGTTTCGTCCGATTTCATGTAAATGGTGCCCCAAAGTCCCTATATATCTTTTGATTTGCACAAAATTTGGTATAACGTGCTGAATTAAGCCTAGAGTGATGTATGCCAAGTTTGGAGAAAATCGGTCCAGATTTAGATATAGCTCCCATATATAGTTTCGTCCGATTTCATGTAAATGGTGCCCCAAAGTCCCTATATATCTTTCGATTTGCACGAAATTTGGTACAGCCTAATCATTTAGGTCTAGAATGATGTCTGCCAAGTTTCGTGAAAATCGGTCCAGATTTAGATATAGCTCCCATATATAGTTTCGTCCGATTTCATGTAAATAGTGCCCAACGTCCCTTTATATCTTCTGATTTGAACGAAATTTGGCATAACGTACTGAATTAAGCCTAGAGGGATGTCGGCCAAGTTTGGAGAAAATCGGTCCAGATTTAGATATAGCTCCCATATATAGTTTCGTCCGATTTGATGTAAATGGTCCTCCAAAGTCGCTAAATATCTTCCGATTTGCACGAATTTTGGCATAACGTACTGAATTGAGTCTAGAATGATGTCTGCCAAGTTTCGTGAAAATAGGTCAAGATTTAGATATAGCTCCCATATATAGTTTCGTCCGATTTCATGTAAATGGTGCACCAAAGTCCCTATATATCCTTCGATTTGCACGAAATTTGGCATAACGTACTTAATTGAGCCTAGAACGATGTCTGCCAAGTTTCGTGAAAATCGGTCCAGATTTAGATATAGCTCCCTTTTATTATAGATTGATTTTAAGTAATTGACGTACTAAGGAACCAATTGGAATAAAACGTTCTGAAAGTTGTATAACCTAACCTGTGACAAGTTTGTTTGAAATCGCTCAATATTTGGATAGAGCTTCCATATATATTTTCGCCCGATTTCAAGTAAATTGGGCATCAAAATCCTCATGTTAGTCAGATTGACATCAAATTTTGCACAACTTAAAAAATTGAGCATAGAATTACGTAGTTGCGTTTTCTAGAAGTGCAGACATAGCCCAACGGATGACCTATTTATATTTGTTTGAAGTCGATTGACATACTTTATGGATAGATCTAGGTAGATTCACATTTAGATAAATATCACATTTTTTCATCCAATTTTATGTTATAGTTCTTCTTAATATACCCATAGTGGTGAAGGGTATCATATAGTCGGCCCCGTCCGACTTTACTACTTTCCTTACTGGTTAACACTATGAGACTCCATGCAAATTATTTTCCCCGGGACATCCATGCATACATTAAAAATCAGAAACGTGATCGGTTTGTTATTCTAGGTAATTATCATTATTTTTTGTTACAAATTCTCCCAAAAAGGTGTTTATTTTTTTAGACAACAAATTCTCTCAATTTTTTGTTCACAAACAATTTAGGGACAATAGATTTTTATGGCATGTCCTTTTATGGTTAATTGCCATTGTTTACAATTTATGAGGGGTTTCCTTTTATGTATTACCGTTTTGTTCTATTCTCTCCTTTCTCTGTTTTGTTTGTGACCTGGTTTTGGTTTATTTTGTTTGGCTTTTTTTGGAAAAGAAAGGAAAAGAGTGTTGCTCATTTTCAATGGATTAAAAAAAACAAAAACACGAAGTAGTTTATGACATAATTGCCGGACTACAACAACAACCACTACAATAAAAGGATCAACAATAACAGCCACCCCTATTTCTCCAGTCGCCAGTCGGTTTTAATCTACCTAAGCCGATTTCCAGTATTGTCACCTAGAAACGTTTTCCGAATTTGTCCCTTCAATTTTCCTTGCTTATCAAAGCAATCAAGGATCAACGATCGACCAAACGGTACCTTCTGTTATTCGTCTATCTGTCTGTCCATGCAAAATGTTAATCTTAATCTTTTCGGACATTGCATTTTACATATCCTTCAAGTAGAACTAATCAAAGGGATATTGTCACAGGAATTAAAATGTTTTTAATATCCCTTAAATGTGTTTCCGTGTGCATGTGTGAGTGCAGCATATGGAAATTAGTTTCTTACACATAAGGAGATTAATAATTCCATGTGTGTGTAATTTGTTACGGGACATTATTTTTGAAAAATAATAAAAATATGCAAATTCAATACTATGTATGTAAATGCCCTTGTGACGGTCTATTTTTTTATAAGCAGTTGTTTATGACTTGCATACAAAAAAATTTCCCGCAAAAAAATGGAAAGAAGAAAAAATCAGTAGGCATCTGAGGTTTTTTTTCGTAATAATACGGTTGGATCAGGAGTAGGTAATTTTATTAAAAAAAAATGTCACTCTTGATTTTCAATACCTTATTAGATATGTCATTGTTGCTAGTTATGATTTAATATACTGTTGTGTTTCCAAAAAAGGAAAAAAATCGATAAAAAGAACAAAGGGCTTGATTTGCATATCAATTCCTACACCAATGTCTTCAAAAAACATTAAAAATTTGGCGCCTCATTTTTTTTTTTGGATTTATTAGTTCACACGTTTCTTTACAGCTGAATAAAAGATTAGACGTAATTAAAAAAAGTAAGGAAAGTAGTGAAGTCGGACTGGCCCAACTATTGATACCGTTCACCTACAATGTACCTTTTCTACATAGTCTCCTAACAGACGTCGCCTTTTCGAAAGAACATTGACATGAAATTGAACGAAAGATATATAGGGACGTTGGTGCACCATTTACCTTAAATCGGACGAAAATATATATGGGAGCTATATCTAAATCTGAACCGATTATCAAGAAACTTAACACACAAGATTCCTGGCTTAATTTAGTACGCTATGCCAAATTTTGTGCAAATCGAAAGATATTTAGGTACGTTGGTGCGTCATTTACCTTAAATCGGACGAAAGTATATATGGGAGCTATATCTAAATCTGAACCGATTTCAACGAAACTTAGCAACCATCATTCTAGACTTAATTTAGTACACTATGCCAAATTTCGTGCAAATCGAAATATATTTAGAGACATTGGTGCACCATATACCTTAAATCGGACGAAAGTATATATGGGAGCTATATCAAAATCTGAACTGATTTTCACGAAACTTCACGTACATCATTCTAGACTTAGTTTCGTACGCTATGCCAAATTTCGTGAATATCGAAAGATATTTAGGGACTTTGGTGCACCATTCACATTAAATCGGACGAAAATATATATATATACATATATATATATGGGAGCTACATCTAAATCTGAACCGATATTCACGAAACCTAAGACACATCATTCTAGACTTAATTCAGTATTTTATACCAAATTTCGTGCAAATCGAAAGATATTTAGGGACTTTAGCGCACCATTTACCTCAAATCGGACGAAAATATATATATGGGAGCTATATCTAAATCAGAACCGATTTTTCACAATTTCAATAGGATTCGTCCTTGGGCCAAATGAGTGAGCTGTACGAAATTTCATCCAAATGGGATAATAAATGCGACCTGTATTTTGTTTACAATTTAACAGCAACAGACGGACGGACAGACGGACATACATATATCGACTCAGAAAGTGATTCTATGCATATTCTCAAAAGGAACCATGGGCCTATATCGTTTCCAATTGCCTGTTACAAACATATACACAAAAACATAATACCTTGTACCACAGTGTGGTGAAGGGTATAAATAGGTCCTAGTGTAACTGCTTCGGCCACATCTGTGTTCCAGTCTCCGATATGGGCCTTCTTCTGCTCATGGGCAGAATAAAATTTGTTCTATTGATGATACAATGCATTATGAGACTTATATTAGAAGTATTGATCAATTCTTTGAAGAAAATATAAATATATGGCGCTGATTTCATTTTTCCGATTCACATGACAAGTTATGATATGTGCTTGAACATAGCGAAAATACGTGAGAAAATAAAAATGATTGAAATTCTCAAAATATCTATTAGTGGCCCTACCGATATATGTGGATATAATCAAATGGAGATCAATATACATATATATATATATATATAGCGAAATTTGTACTGACTTTGAATATTTATAATTTTTAGTGTGGATATGTGGTGATACCGCTATAAAAAACCAAAACACTACATTACAGTCAATTTGATTGATAAACGTGTCAAAAAATCCCCATATTGAGAGGTATCATATTAGGGGGCTACCATTAAAAATGGGTCAATATTACTAATAATACCGAATATTGGGGACTACCGTTATATAGGGCCTACCCTGAAACTTGCGTCAATATCAATAATTTTTAATATGGAGATGTGCAATAACATGAGAACTCAAAATGTTTAATTACAGGCAATTCGATTGGGAAACGTGTCCAAAATAACGAATCCTAGGAGTACTAGAGATGTCTGTGCAAAATTGAGATCTATATCTTATATATTGTGATCTCTTTCATGATTTCAACAGACGAACAGACCGACGAAATAGAATTTTATCCTGATCAAGAATATATTACATGGTGGGGTCTCCGGTGAATATTTCGAAGTGTTGTAAACGGAATGAGAAATTTAATATACACTCCATATAAGGGGTGGTTATAAAAACGTATGGTGGTTATATAAAAACGTATGGGAATTTTGACCTCACGGGTAGTATCAGCATCTTGTAGTGAATGAATGTGGTCTGCCGAGAGGTGGTCTTTTTTTAATTCCAAAATTTGACCATAGTAGCATCCAATGCCATCCTTCTTCGAATCTCAGAACGGATGTCATTTATTTTATTTACAGCGGTACCGAAATAGATAAAGATGTAGTCTTCAAACTCTACTGTTGTCATCACAGTCTACCATAATAACCATAATCTTGGTCTTCACCTCATTTATTATCAGAACCACATTAGTAGACTCCTCCGCAATTTGTTCAAACGAGGCAATTATTGTTTGCTATGTTCGATTAATTATGTCGATGTTATAGGCGTATGCATCTCGTATGGCTGTCCCCTTGCCTGAACCTTTGTTCGGTCTTGAACGACTCCAGAGGTCTTTTCCGATGTTAAAAGAGATTTAAAAGATAATTTATAGGGAGCTGACCATAAGAGGAATTCAATTTTCCTAGAGAAGACCTCTTGAAAATATTTTATATATAGAAGACATCTGAGAGGAGAAAACGGTTCGTCATAAGCCATAGAGACAACTTGTTGGTCTACTATCTATAGAAGGAAGACCTCTTAGTATTCTGTTGTACTATTTATAGAAGTCTTGTAAAACTTTATATTCATAGATCTCCTGTAAATAGTGGGATAAAATAGTAAGAGGCCTTTTTATGGTAGTCGACCAACAAGAGGCTTCTATATACTACATCAAGAGGTCTTCTACAATCATTTCCGATATCTTCTATAGATAGAAGATTTTCAAAAACTATTGAAATGCAATAGAGGCCTCTTGATGGCCCACTACTCATTGTACATATTTCTTGTAGAAAATATGTAATTTACAGATCCTCCTTACATAGAATATGTCTTCTCAAGGCCTTACAGAATTTTTCTATAGATATACCATTTTCAAGAGATCTTCCAAACATAATAACCCTTAACGAGATCTGCCATTGCTAAGATATATACTCATATAGTAGATATAGAAGGTCTAAATACATAAATATACATAACTTTCAGAAGAACCACAATATGTTATAATACAGATGACCTACAATACGTCTTCTTCTGTAAATAGAGGATATTCAGGTTGGAAAATTGGTATAAGACATTCAATATACCGACATTTGCATGAATATCGAACGCAGACATGTAGCGGATAGGGCTGTTGAATGCGTCTTTATAGTCTACGAACAGGTGGTATTAGTCAATATGTTTTTCGTGGTTCTTTTTCAGAATTTGGCACAGTGCAAATATCTAGTCTATGGTGGTGGATTCGTCAGATCTAAAGCCTCATTGGAATAGTCCTATAATGTCATTGGCGATTGACTTTAGTCATTCACCCAACACGATGGATAACGCTGAATAGGCAATGGGAAAATTAATTCAGTTGTAATTTGTATCCTTCTTCGTATACAGGTTACCGGATTCGAAGGTTCCGACCATTGTACATGCATTTATCCAGCTAAATTGTACAAATCAAATGATGCATACTCCGTATCAGCATTTAAATACCAGTCTTGAATAGTTCGGCTGCAAACCCATCGGCATCAGCTACTTTATTATTCTTCAGTCCATTGGTTGATATACTGAGACTTGGCTTTGCGATATTTCCTTCACCGTCACTATTTGATGCCAGAAGCTTTGCAAAATTCTCCTTCCAGACCCGCTAAACACTCTATCTGTATCTGTCATTGGGTTTCCTTCTTTATTCCTCAGGGATCGAGTTGTGTCGGAACAAACTAGTTCAAATAAATTATTCCGAACCAGGAACGATCGGAACTAGGTCCGGATCTTTCATTCACCTAGTTTCTTCTGCTCCAGTCTTTCCTTCTTGCTCTCTTTCATCTAATTCCTTTTGTTCGCTCGTTTCTCTTACCTCTTACCTCTTGTTCACTTAGTTCACTTTGCTCTTGTTCTTCCAGTTCTATTTTTCGATACTTCGAATGTTCCAACTGGGGGAGTTGTTATTTGGCATTCGGCATTTTGAAGGTTTTCATCCACCATGAGATGGATATTTAATTTACATGTAATAGTTCGATACTTTCATAAATGGCAAGTTATGCCATGGTAACCCAATGATAACCAAATTAGAGCTAATTCCGTTTAAGAAAACCTCTTCTAATAGGGACTATTTAAAAAGTGCACCCATATTCATAATTTTTGATAGATAAATCTGAGAACCATTTTTCCATACAATACAAGGCGTGGATTTTTAGAGAATATTTTTTCAAGGCCTAATACAAGGCGTGGATTTTTTCAAGGCCTAATACAAGGCGTGGATTTTTTAAAGAATATTTTTTCAAGGCCTAATACAAGGCGTGGATTTTTTAAAGAATATTTTTTCAAGGCCTAATACAAGGCGTGGATTTTTTAAAGAATATTTTTTCAAGGCCTAATACAAGGCGTGGATTTTTAAAGAATATTTTTCCAAAGGCCTAATACAAGGCGTGGATTTTTAAAGAATATTTTTCCAAAGGCCTAATACAAGGCGTGGATTTTTAAAGAATATTTTTCCAAAGGCCTAATATGAGGTATGGATTTTTTAAAGAATATTTTTTCAAGGCCTAATACAAGGCTTGGATTTTTAAAGAATATTTTTTCAAGGCCTAATACAAGGCGTGGATTTTTAAAGAATATTTTTCCAAAGGCCTAATACAAGGCATGGATTTTTAAAGAATATTTTCCTGCCTAAACATATTTTTAAATCCACTTTTAGTATTTCGATTGTTCCCACTTTTTGTAATTAATAAAAGAAAATAGAGTTTTTTTGTAATTAATATTTTTTCAATTTTATTTGTACTTATAAATAAATAATTTTTCTAATTAAATTTAATATCTAAACTACACAATATTATCACAGTTTCATAGTTTTTTTCCGAAAAAAACTTGTCCTCCTTTCCAAACAACCTTCAAAAAATGCGAACTTATTCCAATCTATTTCCTTTGGCCTTGTTGGCCGAATGCAAACAATTGTTGTTGCTGCTGTTGTTGTTGTTGGCGGAGATGCTGTTGAAACTGGAATTGTTGATGCTGAAGTTGTTGACGGGCCCACAAATGGGCCATCATTACTTGACGCTGATAGACGGCCTGCTGTAAAGCTAAGGCGGCGGCAGCTTGACGTTGGGCATGGACCTGTTGCTGCTGTTGTTGTTGCATGGCAAATTGATAGGGTGAGATGAGAACGGGTGTTGAGGGCAGCTTTAATTTGGTTTGATAATTAATGCCATTGCTAGGGATTGTTGCAGGTTTAGGGTTGGGGACTTTGAATTGTTGGTTTTTCGATTCGGAAATCACTTCGGGAACTTTTTTGTTTACTTCAATTTTTTCTTGAGATTCTTGATCACTCCATGGCCGGAAAAGGGCCTTGGGTTGCCTCTCCTGCTTTTGTAGTTTTGTGGTAGGGGATTGTTGTTCTTCTTCCGATGCTTCGCGTTTTCTTTTTCCATGATGTACTGCTGCGGTTTGAGGTTCCATATTAATTTTAGAATATTCCAAGGTGTTGTTGTTAATATTTTGTTGTGGTTGTTGTTGCACATGTAGGGCAGCCATGTTGTTTTCTTTTTTGTGTTTTATTTTTAATTAAAATTTTATTTCTTCCTCGGGAGCGGGTGTCTGCTGGCTGTGTTGTTCACACTTTGAGTTAAGAAATCTGAATGATGTCCACACCGAAATTGTGTACACATTTATATGGCCTGAGTTTGTTAGTTTTTTTGTGTTCGAAGGAGATCTATTTTTTCCTGTAAAACCACAAGACATGAGCTCATATTAGATCACCACAAAAATGTTCTAAAAAAATCCCCTTTCAACCTCATGCGCTTAAGGCTAATGGGTATTTGGGTACTTAAGATTACAGCCAGGTACCCTACACACTACTTGGAAAATTCTCCCAGTCATCAAGAGTTTTTCGTTTTTGTTGAATGAAAATGTCGTTCATTTCCTTTTTGCCCTGGAGGCCAGCTACCTGTTTTTCTTTGTGGTATAATGGCATGTTTGTGTGTTTGTCCGTCCGTCTGTCCTTCGTTCGGCTTGTCAACATATGTATGTGAGGATCATTTCCTTGTCATGGCATTCATGGTATTTACCAGTAGTCATAAAACAATTAGCGGGCAACAAAATGTTCTGACACTTCGAAGACCAATGTCGTAGCCGGCAGGTAATCTATGTTTGTGTTGATCACGTTTCGTACAGAGGGTTCTTGGTAATCCCTTTGGCTTTGGCCTTTGTTCCATACACGTAGGATCGTCCTCGATCCCTTTGCATGCTTGCTTATTTGTCGTAGGAGGTGTGGCTCTATCCTGTGGTCTATGTGCCCTTTATAATTGCCGTAAATCTCTTTTGTTCTTCTCAACGCCCGGCTTTATTTATCCCAATTTACGCCGTCGCTCTTCGGCTTTTGTTTGTATGCGGGATCGAAGTGTAAAGCTGTTTGTTCGTTCGGTACCACCCATTAATTACAGTTTACACAGCACTACTGTGTTAGCAGTTCGCAGAATCCCAACAGACCGGATATTTGTGTAGGTCGGCCGGCCGGGCGATCGCACGAACGATTGTTCATCTTACGGTTATTATTTACCTTTTTCCTGGATTTTCGTAACCATTAATTAGGATTAAAAACACACACACAGCGAAATTTTGAAAAGTCCGAAACATTTTTTTTTCACTCAAGTGTTTTTCCCCTTGGCTATGGGTTTTTGTGTAGGCGTCCCCGGGCCTTTTTCAATGAAGCAGAGGATAATTCAATTCAATGGCCTGCTTGCCATTTTTCGCAACATGTGGGAAATTGTTCCGACACATTTCCGTTTGCTGTGTAAGCCTATTTCGTAATGAGTAGAAAGAAAAAATTCCCTATTGACTGACCCTCATTAATTGTTGGTCGACGACAATTAATTAGTAATGACAAGGTGAGGGTGTTGCGGATGAGGATTTTCCCCTTCGCAACAATAACACATACTATTTGGATAATCATTAAGATTTTCCCATTTTTTTTTTTCTGAGAATAAATTAACTTTTGGTTGCCTCACTTGTTGTTAATTGTAGAGAAAGGTGTTAATTAGGAACATATGTCGGGAAGCTTGTGATATGAAAACTGGGAATATCCTTGTTACCTATAAGAAATACCATTACTTTTTCTCTTTGCGGGAAATACATAATTATTAGTCTGAAGGATTAATTCCAAAGGATCTTTGGAATCATAAAAAAGTATTTGGGAGCAAAGGACACCAGTAACATATGGTAGTAGCATATTCTATATTCTAGCGGAACAGTATAGCCGGACAGAGCTTACCATATGACACCTTGTACAACTGACAGGAGGAGCTAATTTCACAGATGTAGTGGCAAATTTTCAGATTGTCTCTTCTCGTAGTGAACATATTTAATTTGAGCAATCTCTTTCATGAAGCGGGGTCCCCTTCGCAAAAGCTACTAGTATATTCATCTAGTTCTATAATTCCGTTTAGTTCTATCGTTCATTGATGCATGTCGGTTAATTGGTCAATGAAAAATTGGATCAAAAAGAGCTAGGCGAACAAGAGCAAAAAGGAACTACTGGAGCAAAATGAACTAGATGAACGAAACAACGGGACCTAGTACCGATCGTTCCATTTGCGGAATTGTTCCATTGAAGTAGTCTGGAACGAGCCAATTGTAGAACATATACCTCTAATATTGATGCATGGTTCATGTGACCTTCTAATTGTATACCGATCAGCAATAAAATAGTCCTACTTATTTATGAACCAGATCCTGTTCTTCGTGTAAAATTTCGTGAGGCTCGGGTAATAATTGTGGCCTATAAAGTTCTTGGTTCAGTTCATCTAGTGCCAAATCTTCATGCAAATTTTAGATCCAGTATTAGACATAGTTAGTCCTATACTTTCATGGCAAATATGAATGGACAACCGGACAGACATACATAGCTACATCGATACTTCTAGTCATGATGGGATGATCAGTATTCTAAAATCTGAGTCTAGAATCCACAAAAACTTATTATACCCTTGTGTAGGTAATTAAAATAAAAAAAAAAATTAGAACTGTTCCAAGCAATCGACAACCTGGAGACAGAGCATATAGTGGCCAAAAATCGAAGCATTCGTCTATAAGTGTGGCTAATGGTCGTACATGCGGTCAAAAAGGAACCTCATTGAAAAACAATCGGATTTAATGTTCCAAGTTTTGGTGGGCCAAATCCGTCCCAAATATTTTAGTGTAATTTTAGAATCATCTGTATGTCTGGCGGTGCTCGTCCACTATTTCTGATATCTTCCGCCACAAAGGGGCATCCTTTTAAAACTTGTAAATTCAATATCGAATATAAAATATAGCATCGGATTTGATACATTCTTTGAACATGATAATAAATTAATACCCTCCACCTCAACTATGAGAATATATGAGGTGAGCCGTACATTACATTTATCATTCCGTGTGCAAAATCTAGAAATAATCGTCAGATAGCGTATAAAGTACATATTCTTGATCAGAAAAAAATTTAGGTTGATGTAGCTATGTCTGTCTTTTAAGATCTGGATTTTTTGCACAGACATTTTTACTAATCCATGAATGTTTGGTATTGCAGTAGAGTTATATTGGTCCATGTTTTGGTATATTCCCCAAGTTCCATATTTTCAAGGATGTAGCTGCATTTTCCAATCGAATGGGCTGAGATATATCTAAACAAAAGACATTATGGATACAGGTTCATGTTATAGGCTTCACATAAAGGTTCCGTCACATTTTCAGTATTTTGAAAATTTTAAAAGAATTTTTCATCCAAGTGGCTGTAATTAGGCATTCCGGGTTCTGGAATGGTAAGAAATATCTCTCTAGAATATGTACTATATATGGGATCACGATTTTTAATAGCCCACACATAGGTATTTTGAAGGCGATTTCCCAACAAAGTGGCGTAAATGTGGCACTGCGGGATCTAGGAGGGTAAAGAACAAAATTTGCGACATTTGCCTTTAGATCGATTTAAGGAATTTTGATTGATTTTGATTAAAAATCCATAAGTCACAAGACCCTTCTTTTACTTGTTTAAAAATCCATGAGTCACAGATAATTCGAAAGGAGTCTCAGATTCGTTTTCAATGTTTCCGATCATATGTTATCAACATTTCAAAAATGTCAAAAGTCTGCCATTTTGTTAATGTTCATGGAAATTTAATAGTGTGTCAGCTCTCTAGCCATAAGCTGGTCATTTTTTGTACATTTCTTCTAAAAATGATTCTGGCGCTCAATTTTTAATCAACTGCCAAATTCTCACATATTTACTACAAGACGTCTAAAGGAGGGCTTGCCAGATGCATGGTTATGGGTTATATACGTTTCATTATTTCCAATACTTTTAAAAGTAATTATTAAGGCTGGTGTGAGCTGGACCATGTCACATCCGACATTTGAATAACACAAGAAGTGTCCCTAATAAAAATACCAACAAATTGGACGGAGGATACCATAGCATGTTCGAAAGGAACAAGCAGTTATGAAATTTACTATGCTTAAATCGGTCCAGACCAGAACCAACATTGATTACTATTATTATTATTTATTTAAGTCTGTTTTTGCACGGTCTTTTTGTACACGGTTTTGATATAACACGGTTTGAAAATTGAATATTTTTAATTTTTTAGACGATTTTCTTCCATTTAGCACGATTTGAAATTTTATGTACTTAATTTTTATTTTGTCAAATTTAATTTTTGCGAAGAGTATTTATGAAAGAAAAAAAAAAGAGTATTTATGAAAGAAAAAAAGTCTGAAGCCATCGATAGTATCGATAGTTTGCGAACACTAGCGTAAAGATTTAAGTGAATTCCCCTTTAGCGCGAACAAACAATTTTTACTGGTCAAAGCAAATGTAAATAGCACTAATTTAGGGGAATTCCCTTTATGTATAAGATCAATGCCTTTTTACACGGCTTCTTCTGGAACCAATCTACCGTGTAAAAACAAACTTAGGTGTATTTTTTTTTTGCTACAATATTTAACTATTGGAATGCGAAAATAAAAGTACTGTAAATCATGAGTTAATTAGATCGACCACTTATTACGAGAAGTTTTCTTCTCGCAAAATAAATTATAAATGACTGAAAAATTCGTAGGAAATGCCTGAAATTCGTTGAAAAATCAAAATGGTTTCGGTCGTAATTTCGACAATAGTTTACAGATTTTTGCATGTCATGTCATTGCAGAGGGCGCAAACTTATTTGGTGAAAAATATAGCGCCATCTATATCTCGGATGAGCTAAGGTGTTTCCTACCCTCTCCGAACCGTAATGCCAAACTGTAGCCACTTGGGGTAGAAATTTCAAAATTTTGACTTTAAATATGTAAAATTTGATAATGTTCAGACATTTTATACCCTCCCCCATAAATATTGCAATCACTTTGGATGTGAAATGCTGCTAAGACCCTCAAAATATTCAAATGGGGTACAACGGTAATATTAAAATATGGATCTCTAAAGTGGATTTATAGGGAAGCCAAAAGTGGACTTATAGGGAAGCCATTTTAAAACACAGACCTATATTGAAAATGTTTTGCCAATTTCAGGCCTCTCTTAGCAGCTCCTGCCGACCGAGGGAACCATCTCCCCTTCAGTATTAAAAATGACAAATTACAGCTAAATAGGTTAGAAAATGTGGACCTAAAATGAGGCACTACGTTTAAATAATGACTTGAACCAATATCGAAGCTTTTTGCCAAAATATCTTTAAATTTTAAATAACACAAAAGTCAACAAATATTATGCTTATATGACTTTTAAAATGCCTAACAAGCCTGGAGCTATGTCAAAAAAGGACTTTCGAAATTTCAAATATTAATCAATTCTTTTGGGAAAGATATACAATGTGATTCAATGACAAGGTTTTCTGAGCACAGATTTGGTAAATTTTGGAAAGGACGATAAAATCATAAAAATATAGTCTTCTAATATCTTATGAGCGAAATTTTTGTAGAATATTCACAATCGGCATATACCATGAACTCTATTTAGATATTTAAACAAAAAACTTTTAAAAAACCAGTGAGCGGAGCAGTATAGTCGGACGGGCCGACCATATGATAACCTACACTACTTCCATGAAAGTCTAACTTTCTGTGGTTTTATGTTCTGAGCTTGGCCAATATTTCACGATATTATTAATATTCAGTACAGCCTTTCTAATTACTTGTCCAGATTCCCTTCACCATTTGTGTTGTGAAGTTCGGCTATCAATTGTGGCCTATAGATCGACTCCAAATTACACAAAAAATTAAGTTTTCGGTCCACTTTATACCAGAACTATTATCTGATCATCACCGAAAATTATAAGCGTTGTCCTTGTCCATACCTGGAACCTCATGAAACATTTCAAAGCGAACAGCGTTATATTTCCGCCCTCCAGTGTGGTAATGGATAGACCTCGGATTTTTGCATATTTTTTATGCTTTATCCGATTGGACTCAAATTTTGTATTTAGGCGTTTCATGCTTTAATTGATCGATATTTGGGGTCATGTCAAAAATATGCAAAAAATATGCAAAAAATATGCAAAATATATGCAAAAAATATGCAAAATATATGCAAAAAATATGCAAAATATGCAAAAAATATGCAAAATATGCAAAAAATATGCAAAATATGCAAAAAATATGCAAAATATGCAAAAAATATGCAAAATATGCAAAAATATGCAAAATATGCAAAAAATATGCACGGTATGCTAGGTCGATATGCGTTAAATATATGCAAAAAATATACAAAATATGCATTGTCGATATGCAAAATATGCAAAAATATGCAAAATATGCAAAAATATGCAAAATATGCAAACATATGCAAAATATGCAAAAATATGCAAAATATGCAAACATATGCAAAATATGCAAAAATATGCAAAATATGCAAAACATATGCAAAATATGCAAAAATATGCAAACATATGCAAAATATGCAAACATATGCAAAATATGCAAAAATATGCAAAATATATGCAAAATATGCAAACATATGCAAAATATGCAAAAATATGCAAAATATGCAAAAATATGCAAACATATGCAAACATATGCAAACATATGCAAACATATGCAAAATATGCAAAAATATGCAAAATATGCAAAAATATGAAAAATATGCAAAATATGCAAAAATATGCAAACATATGCAAAATATGCAAACATATGCAAAATATGCAAAAATATGCAAAAATATGCAAAATATATGCAAAACATATGCAAAATATGCAAACATATGCAAAATATGCAAACATATGCAAAATATGCAAAATATATGCAAAATATGCAAACATATGCAAAATATGCAAAAATATGCAAAATATGCAAAAATATGAAAAATATGCAAAATATGCAAAAATATGCAAAAATATGCAAAATATGCAAAAATATGCAAAATATGCAAAAATATGAAAAATATGCAAAAATATGAAAAATATGCAAAATATGCAAACATATGCAAAATATGCAAACATATGCAAAATATGCAAACATATGCAAAATATGCAAAAATATGCAAAAATATGCAAAATATGCAAAAATATGCAAACATATGCAATATATGCAAAAATATGCAAAATATACAAAAATATGCAAAATATGCAAACATATGCAAAAATATGCAAACATATGCAAAAATATGCAAATTATGCAAAAAATATGCACGGTATGCTAGGTCGCACTATTAAAGATAGAACTTTGAAATTTTGCACATATATTATTATTACTCCTAGGATGTTTGGTATTGGAAGTGGGATATATCGGTCCACGTTTTAGTATATCGCCATATAACGGTTAAATATGTTTGCATGTTTTATACATATATTTAGCAAATTTTTCATAATGCCCCAAAAATCTAACAGTTGAACCATGAAACGCATACATACAAAATTAGATTTCTATAGGTTAAAAACAAAGAAAGCACACAAATTCGAAAACTACCATGAAAAATCTTTTTTTTTTTTTTTTGTTTTTTTTTTTTTATTAAAATAATTGCATATGTGAAGTATGTTGCTCATATTTTGCATATTTTTGCCAATATTTTTCATATTTTTGCATATTTCTCGCATATCGACCTAGCACACCGTGCATATTTTTTGCATATTGTGCATATATTTTTGCATATTTTGCATATGTTTGCATATTTTGCATATGTTTGCATATTTTGCATATATTTTGCATATGTTTGCATATTATGCATATTTTTGCATATTTTGCATATTTTTGCATATTTTGCATATATTTTGCATATTTTGCATATGTTTGCATATTGTGCATATATTTTTGCATATGTTTGCATATGTTTGCATATTTTGCATATGTTTGCATATTTTGCATATGTTTGCATATTTTGCATATTTTGCATATATTTTGCATATATTTTGCATATTTTGCATATGTTTGCATATTATGCATATGTTTGCATATTTTGCATATGTTTGCATATTTTGCATATATTTTGCATATTGTGCATATATTTTGCATATTTTTGCATATGTTTGCATATTTTGCATATGTTTGCATATTTTGCATATTTTTGCATATTTTAGCATATATTTTGCATATTTTTGCATATTTGGCCTATATTTTGCATATTTTATGCATATATTTTGCATATTTATTGCATATCGACCTAGCATATTTTGCATATTTTTTGCATATATTTTGCATATATTTTGCATATTTTGCATATGTTTGCATATTATGCATATTTTGCATATGTTTGCATATTGTGCATATATTTTTGCATATTTTGCATATGTTTGCATATTTTGCATATGTTTGCATATTTTGCATATATTTTGCATATGTTTGCATATTATGCATATTTTTGCATATTTTGCATATTTTTGCATATTTTGCATATATTTTGCATATTTTTGCATATTTGGCCTATATTTTGCATATTTTATGCATATATTTTGCATATTTATTGCATATCGACCTAGCATATTTTGCATATTTTTTGCATATTTTCATATATTTTGCATATTTTGCATAATTTTGCATATTTTGCATATATTTTGCATATTTTGCATATTTTTTGCATATTTTGCATATATTTTGCATATTTTGCATATTTTTTGCATATTTTGCATATTTTTTGCATATCTC